>NC_084565.2:370000-390000 GCF_033978685.3 Nerophis lumbriciformis
ATAAACTATATCACTATGGTGTCAGAGGGATACCTCTCGATTGGTTCCGCTCTTACCTATACGGAAGGCAGCAATGTGTATGCGTCAATGATCACAATTCACCCTGTATGACCATCAATTATGGGGTTCCCTAGGGATCCATCTTGGGGCCTCTCCTTTTTATCCTATACATAAATGATTTTGTAAACTCCTCCGAAACTTTTCATAAAATAATTTTTGCTGACGATACAAATTTGTTTACCTCACACAGGAGCCTACACCATCTACAAGTAACTGTCAATTCAGAGCTTGTGAAAGTAGATTCCTGGTTCAAATGCAATAAGCTCTCACTTAATGTAAATAAAACAAATTTTATTCTATTTTGTTCTAATAAAAAGCGGACAAATACTGAGCACTGCCATATCAACATCAATGGGCAGGAAATACAGAGAGTGTACTCCACAAAATTCCTGGGGGTCATCATTGACGAATACCTCAATTTGAAATGTCACATTAGCCATCTGTTAAACAAATTATCCAAATATGTTGGCCTGTTCTTTCACCTTCGTCATTATCTTCCTCTTTATGCTCTACTCACACTATATAAAACTCTCTTTGAAGCACATCTAAACTACTGTAATGTCATCTGGTGTAACACCTTCCCTACCTACCTCCACAAATTAGAATCCATGCAAAAGAAAATGATACGGGCCCTGTCATGGTCCAAGTTTAATGCCCCCACTCCACATCTATTCCATAATTATCATCTCTTAAGACTGACAGAGTTCAATATTTATCAAAATGCTTGTTTAACCTATCAAGTCATTTACAGGCTGAATTTAAGGCTCTGTAGCTTGGTTCCTATCTACCATCCCCAGCATGCCCACAACACTCCTAACTTAGATTTGATATCAGGGAAACATGGTTTACTGGATTGTACCGCTCCAAGTGTTGTATGCAGGGGACCAAAGATTTGGAACCGGCTTAATGAGAGCCTCAAGATGCTGTATCCATTCTCCAACTTCAAAAATAAACTAAAAACTTATCTATTAACCACCTATATTTAATGCCTCATGTGGGGTAGACTCCTGTTGGGTTTTGCATGGTTGAATGAATGTATGTATGTATGTATGTGTATGCTTGCTTTAGTACTATTATCTTGTGTTAATCATATAGCGTTGTTTTTTGTTGTTGTACTTGCTACCATGTTCCATCATTTCATGTATATACTATCCTCTGGACCCCCTGTCAAAAGCTTCTTCTAGCTTATTTGGGGGACCCTTTCACGTACCAACATCTTTAAATGATGATATTTCACTACTATTGTATTTGTTATATGGTATTGTGAATAAAACTTGAAAACTAGTGACTTACCAAAATATGTGTATACTTGCTAAATAAATCTAGCATGCTAGTGTTGGCATGCCAAAATGCTAACTGCAATATGCATCAAATACCAAAATATATTACTCTGAGGTACCTGAAAAATATGTTAAAATGCTAGCTTGCTATTGTTAGCATGCATCAAGTAGCAAAATATGGAGGGCAGAGGAAGCAGTTCAAGAGGCAGATGCAAGGCTGCGACATAGGAGCCTGGTTGGAGCAGTTACACGGGGTCGAGCTGGGCTAGGGTCCTTTCCAACTCCCCAACTGAACACTAGGGGGAAGGAAGGCCGACGTTTTGTTCAGGATGAGGTGAGAGCGGCAGTGGAGGAGACAAGAACCTGCAAGGCTGTTGGAATGAAGCAACAGGGAGCTTGGACAAGATGGGAGAATGCGGTTGAGAGGAGAGTGACCTGGGCTGAGCTTTGGAAAGCCGAGCCGCAACGCATCAAATTTCTCATCCAGGCAGTATATGATGTGCTCCCAAGCCCTTCAAACCTGCACACATGGGGCATAGCAGAGACATCAGCATGCCCACTGTGCTCCAAGCGAGGAACCCTGCAACACATCCTCAGTTGCTGTACAAAGGCACTTGGAGATGGAAGGTACAGGTGGAGGCATGACCAAGTCCTGAAGACCATCGCTGAAGCCATTAGCACAGGACTGGCATGGGCAAAACAATTCCACCCCTCCAAGAAAACCATCGCCTTTGTCAGAGCTGGGGACACGCCAACTCCTGCTAGGAAAACATCAGCAGGCATCCTGACGTCTGCAAAAGACTGGCAGTTGTTGGTGGACCTTGAAAACCAGCTGAAGTTCCCCAGCCATATCGCAGTCACCACCCTGCGACCAGACATTGTCCTTGTGTCTGAGTCCACCAAACAAGCTGTGCTGCTGGAGCTGACAGTCCCGTGGGAAGATCGCCTGGAAGAAGCCTTCGAGAGGAAGCTCTCCAAGTATGCAGGACTGGTCAGCGACTGTCAGCAGGCTGGTTGGGAGAGCAAGGTGTTTCCCTGTGGAGGTTGGATGTCGAGGATTTGCAGCCCGTTCCTTGGTCAGAGCCTTCAGCAGTTTGGGCATCGATGGAGAGAGAAAGAGGAGAGCCATCCGCAGTACCACCGAAGCGGCGGAAAGGGCCTCAAGATGGTTGTGGCTCAAAAGAGGAGATCCTTGGAGTCATGGTAGCTAGCGAGCCGTCTGGACACAAGCCGGGGGATTTGATCACCCCCGGTTGGGTCGCTTGGAGGAGGGCGTATGACCAGTTGAGAGACCCGAAACGCCCGGTGAATCCAAGAGGTCACTGAGGATGTGTCCAGACTAAGCATCAGTAGATGTATGTACACAGTATATATATTTATATGTGGTTATAGTCTATATATATTTATGTGGTTATAGTCTATATATATTTATATGAGGTTATAGTCTATATATACAGGTAAAAGCCAGTAAATTAGAATATTTTGAAAAACTTGATTTATTTCAGTAATTGCATTCAAAAGGTGTAACTTGTACATTATATTTATTCATTGCACACAGACTGATGCATTCAAATGTTTATTTCATTTAATTTTTATGATTTGAAGTGGCAACAAATGAAAATCCAAAATTCCGTGTGTCACAAAATTAGAATATTACTTAAGGCTAATACAAAAAAGGGATTTTTACAAATGTTGGCCAACTGAAAAGTATGAAAATGAAAAATATGAGCATGTACAATACTCAATACTTGGTTGGAGCTCCTTTTGCCTCAATTACTGCGTTAATGCGGCGTGGCATGGAGTCGATGAGTTTCTGGCACTGCTCAGGTGTTATGAGAGCCCAGGTTGCTCTGATAGTGGCCTTCAACTCTTCTGCGTTTTTGGGTCTGGCATTCTGCATCTTCCTTTTCACAATACCCCACAGATTTTCTATGGGGCTAAGGTCAGGGGAGTTGGCGGGCCAATTTAGAACAGAAATACCATGGTCCGTAAACCAGGCACGGGTAGATTTTGCGCTGTGTGCAGGCGCCAAGTCCTGTTGGAACTTGAAATCTCCATCTCCATAGAGCAGGTCAGCAGCAGGAAGAATGAAGTGCTCTAAAACTTGCTGGTAGACGGCTGCGTTGACCCTGGATCTCAGGAATCAGAGTGGACCGACACCAGCAGATGACATGGCACCCCAAACCATCACTGATGGTGGAAACTTTACACTAGACTTCAGGCAACGTGGATCCTGTGCCTCTCCTGTCTTCCTCCAGACTCTGGGACCTCGATTTCCAAAGGAAATGCAAAATTTGCATGGTTGGGTGATGGTTTGGGGTGCCATGTCATCTGCTGGTGTCGGTCCACTCTGTTTCCTGAGATCCAGGGTCAACGCAGCCGTCTACCAGCAAGTTTTAGAGCACTTCATGCTTCCTGCTGCTGACCTGCTCTATGGAGATGGAGATTTCAAGTTCCAACAGGACTTGGCGCCTGCACACAGCGCAAAATCTACCCATGCCTGGTTTACGGACCATGGTATTTCTGTTCTAAATTGGCTCGCCAACTCCCCTGACCTTAGCCCCATAGAAAATCTGTGGGGTATTGTGAAAAGGAAGATGCAGAATGCCAGACCCAAAAACGCAGAAGAGTTGAAGGCCACTATCAGAGCAACCTGGGCTCTCATAACACCTGAGCAGTGCCAGAAACTCATCGACTCCATGCCACGCCGCATTAACGCAGTAATTGAGGCAAAAGGAGCTCCAACCAAGTATTGAGTATTGTACATGCTCATATTTTTCATTTTCATACTTTTCAGTTGGCCAACATTTGTAAAAATCCCTTTTTTGTATTAGCCTTAAGTAATATTCTAATTTTGGGACACACGGAATTTTGGATTTTCATTTGTTGCCACTTCAAATCATCAAAATTAAATGAAATAAACATTTGAATGCATCAGTCTGTGTGCAATGAATAAATATAATGTACAAGTTACACCTTTTGAATGCAATTACTGAAATAAATCAAGTTTTTCAAAATATTCTAATTTACTGGCTTTTACCTGTATTTATATGTGGTTATAGTCTATATATATTTATGTAGTTATAGTCTATATATATTTATATGTGGTTAGAGTGTATATATATTTATATGTGGTTATAGTTTATATGTATTTATATGTGGTTATAGTCTATATATATATATATTTATATGTGGTTCATATATATTTGTATGTGGTTATAGTGTATATTGTTTTTCAAATCACCTGGCACATATACTATGTATATGTAGATAATTTAACGTAATTTTTTATATAAATGTTACAGGTTGTTTATATTATTGAATGTATGAAATGTGATGAATATTTAATGGAGCACAATGTAAACAAGCCTTTTGGCTTTTTGTGCCATCCACTTGCCTTCTTAAAGCATTACATGGATTACATTCATTAACATGTCAATAAACTTCTCAATCAATCAATCAATCAAAGGTGTAAAGAACATCATGTCATGGCTGTCTTGACTTTACAATCATTTCTACAACTCTTATGTTTGTGTGATGTAGTGATTGTTGCTCACATGAAGTTTGCTTCTTTTATGCATTTATTATGGGTCTACTGAAGATGTGAGCAATCAAAAGTATACATACAGCAATGTTAATATTTGCTTACATGTGAGAGGAAAAAGCAAAACATTCAGAGTTAACCCGTTGATGCTCACTGAAGTTTCACTTTCCTTCAAATTTTGCCTGTCAGGAGCTGTGCAGGAGAGGAAGTGCGCCTAGGTTTTCAAAATAAAAGCCCGAGTGATCCAAGCAGGACGGCGTGACCTCTACACGGCATCAGTAGAGATGGAAATGGCGCTCATCTCACTTGTTGTCCTGGACAGGAAGTGAAAAAAGACGCTAATGAAAGGTGAGGTCTTTCATCTGCTGGGTGGAAATAAACAAGTCTGTATGAGACTTGGCAGCCCTGGAAAAAGCCTTCATTTGCTTCTTCCACAACAAAATGTTCCTTCCCTCTTGTTGTCTCATTAGTGACAAACCCTGCCGTGACCTTGACCCTCTTCCTTCCAGCGCCGCTCGCTTTAGTGCCTGTGATCCAATAGAAGCGCTCGTCTCCTGACAGCCGCCGCCAACAATTTGCTGTGGGAGAGCTGAATGTACACATGGAAAGGTGTTGTGATGTACTTCCTGTCTCGCTTCATCTCACAGCTGCCGCATTTTTGCTCGCTCCGTTTCAAGTCCCGTCACAAAACAAGTGAGTTGATGCCTCGGACTTGGAATGATGTTTCAAGTCCCGTCACACTACAAGTGATTTGATACTTCGGACTTGGAATGATGTTTCAAGTCCCGTCACACAACAAGTGAGTTGATGCCTCGGACTTGGAATGATGTTTCAAGTCCCGTCACAAAACAAGTGAGTTGATGCCTCGGACTTGGAATGATGTTTCAAGTCCCGTCACAAAACAAGTGAGTTGATGCCTCGCATTCACAAGTTACCATTCGCAAGCTGGACTCACTGGACTCTCACTGTTATGTTAGATCCACTATGGACTGGACTCTCACAATATTATGTCAGACCCACTCGATATCCATTGCATTCGGTCTCCCCTAGAGGGGGGGGGGTTACCCACATATGCGGTCCTGTCCAAGGTTTCTCATAGTCATTCACATCGACGTCCCACTGGGGTGAGTTTTTCCTTGCCCTTATGTGGGCTTTGTACCGAGGATGTCGTTGTGGCTTGTGCAGCCCTTTGAGACACTTGTGATTTAGGGCTGTATAAATAAACATTGATTGATTCACAAGCCTGATGGCCTGTGGGTAGAAACTGTTTGTCAGTCTCGTAGTCCTGGATTTCAGGCTCCTGTATCGTCTGCCTGATGGTAGGAGGCTGAAGAGACTGTGTACTGTCCTTTATGATGTTGTGTGCTCTCCTGGTAGAGTACATGTCCTGTAGTGAGGGGAAGGGTGCTCCTGATATGTACTGAGCAGTTTTAATCACTGGCTGGAGTGCCTTCCTGTCCTTAGCAGTGCAGTTTCCATACCAGACCGTGATTGAGCTGGTAAGGACTCTCAACCGTACTTCTATAGAAGTTGCTGAGAATTTTGGGTGGCATGCCAAATTTTCTCAGCCTTCTTCGGAAGTACAGTCGCTGCTGGGCTTTCTTTATTGTTTGTTGGGTGTTGTGATCCCAGGTGAGGTCCTCGCTGATGTGGGTCCCGAGGAATTTAAAGGTTTTCACCCTGTCCACCTTTGTCCCCCCTATGTACAGAGGTGTGTAGTGGGTACTCCTTCTCCGTGGGTCAATAATCATCTCCTTGGTCTTGTCTGTGTTCAAGGAGAGATTATTATCCTGACACCAGGCCACCAGTTCCGCTACCTCCCTTCTGTACGCTGCCTCAGCTCCCCCGGTGATCAGTCCCACGACCGTAGTATCATCTGCAAACTTGATGATACTGGTGTTGTTCTGGGAGGCCACACAGTCGTGTGTACAATAGGGGGCTCAGCACGCAGCCTTGGGGGGTCCCTATGCTTAGAACCTTTGTGCCTGATGTCTGGTTGCCGATTCTGACTGACTGGGGCCGGTTTGTGAGAACGTTCAAGACCCAGTCACAGAGAGCCGGTGTCTGACCAACAGTGAGGAGTTTAGCAGTGAGTTTTTGTGGGATGACCGTGTTGAAGGCAGAGCTGTAGTCGATGAATAATAGCCTGGCATAGGTGTCCTTGCCCTCTAAGTGGGTGAG
The DNA here is from genome assembly GCF_033978685.3 of Nerophis lumbriciformis. NCBI lineage: Eukaryota > Metazoa > Chordata > Actinopteri > Syngnathiformes > Syngnathidae > Nerophis > Nerophis lumbriciformis. The sequence continues at coordinate 377,066 of NC_084565.2, forward strand.
GGTGGTGTGGATGACGGTGTTGACTGCATCCTCAGTGGACCGGTTCTGCCGGTAGGCAAACTGTGGAGGGTCCAGTGTGTCTGGGATGGTCTTCTTGATGTGTGACATGACTATCCTCTCGAAGCACTTCATCACTATTGGGGTGAGTGCAACAGGGCGATAGTCATTCAGACAGGTCACAGTGTTTTTCTTTGGCAAGGGAACAATGGTGGTGGTCTTGAAGCAGGTGGGCACAACAGCTTGTGCTAGTGACAAGTTGTGTATGTCAGCAAGTACGTCAGCCAGCTCTGATGAACACACCCTGAGGGCCTGGCCAGGGTTGTTGTCTAAGCCGGCTGCCTTCCATGGGTTTGTTCTCCTCAGAACTGTACGTACCTCTGCTGTTGTCACAGTGAGTGGTGGGTCCTGCGTGCGCTCCGTGGTCAAAACCCCTCTCTGTTGGTTGGTGTTGAGGACCTCAAAGCGGGCGTAGAACTCATTCAGCTCATCTGGCAGTGAGCGTTGGCTGTTTGTGACCCCCCTGCCCCCTGGGTGTGGCTTATATAAGCCACACCCACTACACTTCACAAAAACATTCTCCATATATTAACCGCACCGCAGATATATACATTGTGAAGTGACTTATTTACACAGAAATATTTATTTACATACCTTAATTGTTTCCAAGCGGTGTTTGTAACAAGGCAGTAAAACGGGTGATCAAACAAAACAGAAGTCATGGTCATGGACCCACTAGCTGCGCAAGCTAGCTCTCCAGTCTAATAAACCGGAGGTCATCAACCCGCAACTTAGCACCACTCTAGAGCATAACAAGGTAACAGCAAACGTTACCTTGTTGTTCCAGACCACAGCAAACGTTACCTTGTTGTTCCAGACCACAGCAAACGTTACCTTGTTGTTCCAGACCACAGCAAACATTACCTTATTGTTCTAGTGGTGAATGGAGGTTCTACTGTAGTATGAAAGCCAGAACTAGGGCCACAAACTAAATCTTGCTCAGGGCCACAAAAAGCCTAGAGCCGGCCCTGCACGTGACAGGTGATGTCATTGCGGTGACCATCAACACATTCAAAGCCCCCCAACTCAAAGGCCTTTTAAAAACAGGAAAGTGAGGCAGTGTAATTGTAACTTACGGCTAATTAAAAGCTCTTAGAAAGGTTTTAATGCATCTGCTGCACTTTTAATCACAAAGGCACTGGGATGGCGACATGTACGCTCACCATGAAGAGCGTGCTCCAAGTATATATGTCATGTAGTAACATTCATAATAACATGTAATATATACATGATGTAAGTATATATGTCATGTAGTAACATTCATAATAACATGTAATATATACATGATGTAAGTATATATGTCATGTAGTAACATTCATAATAACATGTAATATATACATGATGTAAGTATATATGTCATGTAGTAACATTCATAATAACATGTAATATATACATGATGTAAGTATATATGTCATGTAGTAACATTCATAATAACATGTAATATATACATGATGTAAGTATATATGTCATGTAGTAACATTCATAATAACATGTAATATATACATGATGTAAGTATATATGTCATGTAGTAACATTCATAATAACATGTAATATATACATGATGTAAGTATATATGTCACGTAGTAACATTCATAATAACATATACAAACCCTGTTTCCATATGAGTTGGGAAATTGTGTTAGATGTAAATATAAACGGAATACAATGATTTGCAAATCCTTTTCAAGCCATATTCAGTTGAATATGCTACAAAGACAACATATTTGATGTTCAATCTCATAAACTTAATTTTTTTTTGCAAATAATAATTAACTTAGAATTTCATGGCTGCAACACGTGCCAAAGTAGTTGGGAAAGGGCATGTTCACCACTGTGTTACATGGCCTTTCCTTTTAACAACACTCAATAAACGATTGGGAACTGAGGAAACTAATTGTTGAAGCTTTGAAAGTGGAATTCTTTCCCATTCTTGTTTTATGTAGAGCTTCAGTCGTTCAACAGTCCGGGGGTCTCCGCTGACGTATTTTATGCTTCATAATGCGCCACACATTTTCGATGGGAGACAGGTCTGGACTGCAGGCGGGCCAAGAAAGTACCTGCACTCTTTTTTTACAAAGCCACGCTGTTGTAACACGTGCTGAATGTGACTTGGCATTGTCTTGCTGAAATAAGCAGGGGCGTCCATGGTAACGTTGCTTAGATGGCAGCGTATGTTGTTCCAAAACCTGTATGTACCTTTCAGCATTAATGGTGCCTTCACAGATGTGTAAGTTACCCATGTCTTGGCCACTAATGCACCCCCATACCATCACACATACTGGCTTTTACACTTTGACCCTATAACAGTCTGGATGGTTCGCTTCCCCTTTGGTCCGGATGACACGATGTCGAATATTTCCAAAAACAATTTGAAATGTGGACTCGTCAGACCACAGAACACTTTTCCACTTTGCATGAGTCCATCTCAGATGATCTATCGGGCCCAGAGAAGCCGGCGGCGTTTCTGGGTGTTGTTGATAAATGGCTTTGGCTTTGCATAGTAGAGCTTTAACTTGCACTTACAGATGTAGCGACCAACTGTATTTAGTGACAGTGGTTTTCTGAAGTGTTCCTGAGCCCATGTGGTGATATCCTTCAGAGATTGATGTCGGTTTTTGATACAGTGCCATCTGAGGTATGGAAGGTCACGGTCATTCAATGTTGGTTTCCGGCCATGCCGCTTACGTGGAGTGATTTCTCCAGATTCTCTGAACCTTTTGATGATATTATGGAGCGTAGATGTTGAAATCCCTAAATTCCTTCAAATCATCAAAATTAAATGAAATAAACATTTGAATGCATCAGTCTGTGTGCAATGAATAAATATAATGTACAAGTTACACCTTTTGAAAGCAATTACTGAAATAAATCAAGTTTTTCAAAATATTCTAATTTACTGGCTTTTACCTGTATTTATGTTGTGATAAGTTGCAGATATACAGGTAAAAGCCAGTAAATTAGAATATTTTGAAAAACTTGATTTATTTCAGTAATTGCTTTCAAAAGGTGTAACTTGTACATTATATTTATTCATTGCACACAGACTGATGCATTCAAATGTTTATTTCATTTAATTTTGATGATTTGAAGTGGCAACAAATGATAATCCAAAATTCCGTGTGTCACAAAATTAGAATATTACTTAAGGCTAATACAAAAAAGGGATTTTTAGAAATGTTGGCCAACTGAAAAGTATGAAAATGAAAAATATGAGCATGTACAATACTCAATACTTGGTTGGAGCTCCTTTTGCCTCAATTACTGCGTTAATGCGGCGTGGCATGGAGTCGATGAGTTTCTGGCACTGCTCAGGTGTTATGAGAGCCCAGGTTGCTCTGATAGTGGCCTTCAACTCTTCTGCGTTTTTGGGTCTGGCATTCTGCATCTTCCTTTTCACAATACCCCACAGATTTTCTATGGGGCTAAGGTCAGGGGAGTTGGCGGGCCAATTTAGAACAGAAATACCATGGTCCGTAAACCAGGCACGGGTAGATTTTGCGCTGTGTGCAGGCGCCAAGTCCTGTTGGAACTTGAAATCTCCATCTCCATAGAGCAGGTCAGCAGCAGGAAGCATGAAGTGCTCTAAAACTTGCTGGTAGACGGCTGCGTTGACCCTGGATCTCAGGAAACAGAGTGGACCGACACCAGCAGATGACATGGCACCCCAAACCATCACTGATGGTGGAAACTTTACACTAGACTTCAGGCAACGTGGATCCTGTGCCTCTCCTGTCTTCCTCCAGACTCTGGGACCTCGATTTCCAAAGGAAATGCAAAATTTGCATGGTTGGGTGATGGTTTGGGGTGCCATGTCATCTGCTGGTGTCGGTCCACTCTGTTTCCTGAGATCCAGGGTCAACGCAGCCATCTACCAGCAAGTTTTAGAGCACTTCATGCTTCCTGCTGCTGACCTGCTCTATGGAGATGGAGATTTCAAGTTCCAACAGGACTTGGCGCCTGCACACAGCGCAAAATCTACCCGTGCCTGGTTTATGGACCATGCTATTTCTGTTCTAAATTGGCCCGCCAACTCCCCTGACCTTAGCCCCATAGAAAATCTGTGGGGTATTGTGAAAAGGAAGATGCAGAATGCCAGACCCAAAAACGCAGAAGAGTTGAAGGCCACTATCAGAGCAACCTGGGCTCTCATAACACCTGAGCAGTGCCAGAAACTCATCGACTCCATGCCACGCCGCATTAACGCAGTAATTGAGGCAAAAGGAGCTCCAACCAAGTATTGAGTATTGTACATGCTCATATTTTTCATTTTCATACTTTTCAGTTGGCCAACGTTTCTAAAAATCCCTTTTTTGTATTAGCCTTAAGTAATATTCTAATTTTGTGACACACGGAATTTTGGATTTTCATTTGTTGCCACTTCAAATCATCAAAATTAAATGAAATAAACATTTGAATGCATCAGTCTGTGTGCAATGAATAAATATAATGTACAAGTTACACCTTTTGAAAGCAATTACTGAAATAAATCAAGTTTTTCAAAATATTCTAATTTACTGGCTTTTACCTATATATATGTTGTGATAAGTTGCAGGTATATATATATATGTTGTGATAAGTTGCAGATATATATGTTGTGATAAGTTGCAGGTATATATATATATGTTGTGATAAGTTGCAGATATATATGTTGTGACAAGTTGCATATATATACATGTTGTGATAAGTTGCAGATATATATGTTGTGTTAAGTTGCAGATATATAGTATATGTTGTGATAAGTTGCAGATATATATGTTGTGATAAGTTGCAGATATACATGTTGTGATACGTTGCAGATATACATGTTGTGATAAGTTGCAGATATACATGTTGTGATAAGTTGCAGATATACATGTTGTGATAAGTTGCAGATATATATTTGTTGTGATAAGTTGCAGATATATATGTTGTGACAAGTTGCATATATATACATGTTGTGATAAGTTGCAGATATATATGTTGTGTTAAGTTGCAGATATATAGTATATGTTGTGATAAGTTGCAGATATATATGTTGTGATAAGTTGCAGATATACATGTTGTGATACGTTGCAGATATACATGTTGTGATAAGTTGCAGATATACATGTTGTGATAAGTTGCAGATATACATGTTGTGAAAAATTGCAGATATACATGTTGTGATAAGTTGCAGATATACATGTTGTCATAAGTTGCAGATATACATGTTGTGATAAGTTGCAGATATATATGTTGTGATAAGTTGCAGATATATATGTTGTGACAAGTTGCATATATATACATGTTGTGATAAGTTGCAGATATATATGTTGTGATAAGTTGCAGATATATATGTTGTGATAAGTTGCAGATATACATGTTGTGAAAATTTGCAGATATACATGTTGTGATAAGTTGCAGATATACATGTTGTCATAAGTTGCAGATATACATGTTGTGATAAGTTGCAGATATACATGTGATAAGTTGCAGATATACATGTTGTGATAAGTTGCAGATATATATGTTGTGATAAGTTGCAGATATACATGTTGTGAAATGAGTTATTTACACAGAATGTTGATTTACATACCTTAATTGTTTCCAAATGATGTCTGTAACAAGGCAGTAAAATGGGATATCAAACAAAACAGAAGTCATGGTCATGGACCCACTAGCTGCGCAAGCTAGCTCTCCAATCAGCTAAACAGACTCAATAAGTCCACGATGACGTTTTGGTGAATTTACTGAGGAATTAGTGAAAGTGAAAAAATGTAAAAAGTAATTTGTAAACGTGTTAGTGTACTAGCTGATGCTAACGACGCTAGCTAGATTACATTATGATAGCAGGTACAAATATGCATGAAAACACTCTTACAGACATCACACATGGGACACTTTAGTGAGTAACAATTGTTTTAGTTATATTGTAAAACTTACAAACGTTGGCTAGATCCTTTGGAGCAGAAACTGGAAGTACAATTTCAACCCAGAGTTTTGACTTGTTTAAGTTATATAAACATTTTGAACTATTTTATGGAGGAATGGAGTTGATCACAGAAGTGTTGTTAAAAAGTATAGATTGTGAATGTAGAAGTGGAATTATGGCCCCCAACAATGGAAGAGAATGATGTGAATGTGCAGGAGAAGAATGAGGAGTGAGGATTAGTAGCATAAAGGTTAGCTGCCATTGTGGCCCCCAGGCTCCTCCCCCCACATCAGCTGGCCGTCCAATGGCGGGCGAGGTGCGTGTTTGCAGACATCTGGATGTGTTTACGAGCGCGGGTACTTGGAGCCGCCGTGTTTGGATTGGTGGCCGCACGGATTGGAAGCGGAGCGACCTTGGCTGCGCAGGGAAAACAAACCCTAATGAGGTCTTGGCCCCGCTCCCGGGACTTTGGAAACACAGTTGGAGGACAAACCACCAGAATGGAAAAGATTAGCACAACATTTGTTTTCTACTCAACTCCTCATTCATATTACTAACATCGTGTTGTGTGCTGAGGACGCCATCTTAGCTACAATGAATGTCAACATGTTACTGAGGACGCCATCTTAGCTACAATGAATGTCAACATGTTACTCAGGACGCCATCTTAGCTACAATGAATGTCAACATGTTACTGAGGACGCCATCTTAGCTACAATGAATGTCAACATGTTACTGAGGACGCCATCTTAGCTACAATGAATGTCAACATGTTACTCAGGACGCCATCTTAGCTACAATGAATGTCAACATGTTACTGAGGACGCCATCTTAGCTACAATGAATGTCAACATGTTACTCAGGACGCCATCTTAGCTACAATGAATGTCAACATGTTACTGAGGACGCCATCTTAGCTACAATGAATGTCAACATGTTACTGAGGACGCCATCTTAGCTACAATGAATGTCAACATGTTACTGAGGACGCCATCTTAGCTACAATGAATGTCAACATGTTACTGAGGACGCCATCTTAGCTACAATGAATGTGAACAAATGATGTCAGTGCTCCCACAGGACTGCAGTCTATTGGTGGTGTCTCATTTGCATAATTGTACATGCAATTAGGGATGTCCCGATCTGATACTGATGTCAGATATTGGTGGTCAAACAGTCCGGCCACGTGTTTACTTGTGTGTGATATCATGTGCGATACAAGTAGTCCTGCGACGTGTTTACTTGTGTGCGATACAAGCAGTCCTGCAGCGTGTTTACTTGTGTGATATCATGTGCGATACAAACAGTCCTGCAACGTGTTTACTTGTGTGTGATATCATGTGTGATACAAGCAGTCTGCAGCGTGTTTACTTGTGTGTGATATCATGTGTGATGCAAACAATCCTGCCGCGTGTTTACTTGTGTGTTATCATGCGCGATACAAGCAGTCCTGTGATATCATGTGCGATACAAGCAGTCATGTAGCGTGTTACTTGTGTGTGATATCATGTGCGATACAAGCAACCCTGTCGCGTGTTTACTTGTGTGATATTATGTGCGATACAAGCAGTACTGCAACGTTTTTACTTGTGTGTGATATCATGTGCGATACAAGCAGTCCTGCAGCGTGTTTACTTGTGTGATAACATGTGCGATACAAACAGTCCTGAAGTGTGTTTACTTGTGTGTGATATCATGTGCGAGACAAGCAGCCTTGCAGTGTGTTTACTTGTGTGTGATATCATGTGCGATGCAACCAGTTCTGCAGTGTGTTTACTTGTGTGTGATAACATGTACGATACAAGTAGTTCTGTGGCCTGTTTACTGGTGTGATATTATGTGTGATACAAGCAGTCCCGCAGTGTTTACTTGTGTGTGATATCATTTGTGATACAAGCAGTCCTGCAGCGTGTTTACTTGTGTGTGATATCATGTGCAATACAAGTTGTCCTGCAGCCTGTTTACTGGTGTGTGATATCATGTGCGATACAAGCTGTCCTGCAGTGTGTTTACTTGTGTGTGGTATCATAACAGTAGAAATTGAAGTAGAAAAAAAAAAAAAAAAATGTCAGTTGTGTTTATAGAACACCTGGATCATGTCTAGATACATTCAATCAAAAATTGGATTATTTGTTTAGTAAATCAAACAAGATCCATATTGTGTGCGGTGATTTTAATATGAATCTTCTGAACCCCATGGACAGTACCAATACAACCCATTTTATAACAGGACTGTACAGCAATCATTTCTTTCCCCTGATCACAAAACCAGCCAGAATAACAGTAGACTTTGCCACACTGATAGATAACATTTTCACCAATCAAATAACAGCAGGACTACTACTCAATGACGTAAGTGATCATCTACCTGTATTCAGCATTTTACACCATTTCTTTGATGAGAGAAGGGCCAAAAAAGCAGTTCAATATAGATTTGTTAGACACCAAACACCAGAAACTATGGCAGCATTCAAGTCTGAGTTATGTGCTCAAGACTGGGGGGAGGTTTATACCTCCACAGACCCCAATGAGGCATATGAAACATTTTCATAACACTGTATGATAAGCACTGTCCAATGAAAAAACATGACATTAAGGACAGCACTGTCAAGGACAAACCGTGGATCACAAAAGGATTATTAAAGTCCTGCAAAAAGAAAAATGATCTTTACAGAAGACATTTAAAGCACAGAACCAAAGAAACTGAACACAAATATAAAACGTACAAAAATAAGTTAACACAAATAATAAAGCACAGCAAAAGAACACATTACTGTAACCTATTAGAACAACATAAAAATAGCATCCAGGGTACGTGGAAAGTTTTAAATGGTATCATTAAAAAAAACATGACAAATAATGAACATCCAAGCTATTTCATAGAAAATAATCAAACTATAAATGACCCTAAGGAAATAACGGATGCTTTTAACACCTTCTTTGTGAATGTTGGATCTAATTTAGCAAATGAAATTGTACAACCTGAAAACTGTGTCAAATTTAATGAACAAACCATTCAAAGCAACTTAGAATCGTTTTTTATTTCCCCCGTTTATGAAAGTGAAATCACAGAAATTGTAAATTGTCATAAAAACAAGAAGTCAACAGACTGCTGTGACTTGGACTTTTCTCTGATCAAAGAAATTGTTGATTTTATAGCTGTTCCCTTCACTTATATATGTCATATTTCTTTTATAAAAGGAGTTTTCCCAAAGAAAATGAAAACGGCAAAAGTTATTCCCATCTTCAAAAGTGGAGATAAGCATCAGTTCACCAACTATAGGCCTATTTCTCTACTCTCACAATTTTCAGAAGTCCTTGAAAAATTATTTGTGTCAAGATTAGACAGTTTTATTGATAAGCATCACTTGCTAAGTGAACACCAATACGGTTTTCGAGCAAACAGGTCCACTTCCATGGCAGTGATGGAACTAGTTGAGGAGGTAACCACTGCTATTGATAAGAGGGAGTTTGTTGTTGGCCTTTTTATTGACCTGAGCAAGGCCTTTGACACCATCCAGCACACATTACTTTGAAACAAAATGCAGAGGTATGGTTTTAGAGGTCTTGCTCATGATTGGTTGAAAAGTTATCTTGGTGGTAGAGAACAGTATGTGCATATGTAGTAACATTCATAATAACATGTTATATATACATGATGTAAGTATATACGTCATGTAGTAACATTCATAATAACATGTAATATATACATGATGTAAGTATATACGTCATGTAGTAACATTCATAATAACATGTAATATATACATGATGTAAGTATATATGTCATGTAGTAACATTCATAATAACATGTAATATATACATGATGTAAGTATATACGTCATGTAGTAACATTCATAATAACATGTAATATATACATGATGTAAGTATATACGTCATGTAGTAACATTCATAATAACATGTAATATATACATGATGTAAGTATATATGTCATGTAGTAACATTCATAATAACATGTAATATATACATGATGTAAGTATATACGTCATGTAGTAACATTCATAATAACATGTAATATATACATGATGTAAGTATATATGTCATGGAGTAACATTCATAATAACATGTAATATATACATGATGTAAGTATATACGTCATGTAGTAACATTCATAATAACATGTAATATATACATGATGTAAGTATATATGTCATGGAGTAACATTCATAATAACTTGTAATATATACATGATGTAAGTATATACGTCATGTAGTAACATTCATAATAACATGTAATATATACATGATGTAAGTATATATGTCATGTAGTAAAATTCATAATAACATGTAATATATACATGATGTAAGTATATATGTCATGTAGTAACATTCATAATAACATGTAATATATACATGATGTAAGTATATACGTCATGTAGTAACATTCATAATAACATGTAATATATACATGATGTAAGTATATATGTCATGTAGTAACATTCATAATAACATGTAATATATACATGATGTAAGTATATATGTCATGTAGTAACATTCATAATAACATGTAATATATACATGATGTAAGTATATATGTCATGTAGTAACATTCATAATAACATGTAATATATACATGATGTAAGTATATATGTCATGTAGTAACATTCATAATAACATGTAATATATACATGATGTAAGTATATATGTCATGTAGTAACATTCATAATAACTTGTAATATATACATGATGTAAGTATATACATCATGTAGTAACATTCATAATAACATGTAATATATACATGATGTAAGTATATATGTCATGTAGTAACATTCATAATAACATGTCATATATACATGATGTAAGTATATATGTCATGTAGTAACATTCATAATAACATGTAATATATACATGATGTAAGTATATATGTCATGTAGTAACATTCATAATAACTTGTAATATATACATGATGTAAGTATATACGTCATGTAGTAACATTCATAATAACATGTAATATATACATGATGTAAGTATATATGTCATGTAGTAACATTCATAATAACATGTCATATATACATGATGTAAGTATATATGTCATGTAGTAACATTCATAATAACATGTCATATATACATGATGTAAGTATATATGTCATGTAGTAACATTCATAATAACATGTAATATATACATGATGTAAGTATATATGTCATGTAGTAACATTCATAATAACTTGTAATATATACATGATGTAAGTATATATGTCATGTAGTAACATTCATAATAACATGTCATATATACATGATGTAAGTATATATGTCATGTAGTAACATTCATAATAACATGTCATATATACATGATGTAAGTATATACGTCATGTAGTAACATTCATAATAACATGTAATATATACATGATGTAAGTATATATGTCATGTAGTAACATTCATAATAACATGTCATATATACATGATGTAAGTATATATGTCATGTAGTAACATTCATAATAACATGTCATATATACATGATGTAAGTATATATGTCATGTAGTAACATTCATAATAACATGTAATATATACATGATGTAAGTATATATGTCATGTAGTAACATTCATAATAACTTGTAATATATACATGATGTAAGTATATACGTCATGTAGTAACATTCATAATAACATGTAATATATACATGATGTAAGTATATATGTCATGTAGTAACATTCATAATAACATGTCATATATACATGATGTAAGTATATATGTCATGTAGTAACATTCATAATAACATGTAATATATACATGATGTAAGTATATATGTCATGTAGTAACATTCATAATAACACGTCATATATACATGATGTAAGTATATATGTCATGTAGTAACATTCATAATAACATGTCATATATACATGATGTAAGTATATATGTCATGTAGTAACATTCATAATAACAACACTAATCATGGCAGACGTCATAAAACATAGTAAAACAATCACTTACTGTACAATGTCTGCTCTCATTGGGATAAAGACTGATGGGATGTTTGTATCTTCCAGTTTACATCAACAATTCATCATCATCCTCACAAAGACTTTAAAAAAAATCATTTTTTTTGTGTCTTTCCAGCCATCTCCAGGTCTAAGTTGGATGTCAAAGTTGACCAACTTGTGTGTTTATGTCCACAACCTTCTACTATCCAGGTGAGAGGCAGGATTTATCATCTACAATTCACTTTCACCTACTCAGAGGCCATGCAGCAGCTCAATATAGCAGCATAAGCTAGTTAGCTCTCTAAAAGTAGTTCCTCTGCGTTAGCGCTTATAGTATGAATATTGTAACACTTGCTTCACATTCAGGTCACCAGTGTTGGCGGCACTTTCTGCTACTTTTTTCAAGGCAGTGATGTACTCCTCGTATCCGCATTGTTAGCTGACTCTTACTAGGCTTTGTTTACGCTTTAGAAGAAGAAGAGAAACATGTTCTGTAACATAAGAATTGTGAAAGTTCTAGTTGACATATTTATCATCCGTGGTGTTGGCAACACAAAGTGACTTCTCGTGTGCACAAAATGGCCTTCAAATGTTGTTGACTGCCATAGAAACCCTAAAGAATGTTATTTGTCTTGCTAGAAAGTTCCCTTGAAGTCATGTGACCCACAATGGCCTAAACCCCGCCTCCCGGATCACGCTAAGGAAGTTAGCGCTAAGCTAAGAATTTGAAACATGAAGGGTTTATTTCCACACTCGCTTTAAATTCTACATTTATTCTGTAACGTTTAACACTTTATTCTGTAACATTTAACACTTAATTCTGTAACATTTAACACTTAATTCTGTAACATTTAACACTTTATTCTGCAACATTTAACACTTTATTCTGTAACGTTTAACACTTTATTCTGTAACGTTTAACACTTTATTCTGTAACGTTTAACACTTTATTCTGTAACGTTTAATACTTTATTCTGCAACATTTAACACTTTATTCTGTAACGTTTAACACTTTATTCTGCAACATTTAACACTTTATTCTGCAACATTTA
>NC_084565.2:395000-482500 GCF_033978685.3 Nerophis lumbriciformis
TATTCTACTGTCATTTATTATTCATGTTCATTTATTGCTATTAATCATGGAATGCTGTTACTTGAGAAAGTTACACACTTCATGCTATGCTTACATTTCATTGTGCAACATGAGGATGTTTAAATGTCATCTCTGAAAGGCGTACAAATGATTTCCAAAGCAGTGCTTTTGGTATAATGTTAAGTTAGGTTAAATGAAAGTATTATTATTATTATTAATTATTATTATTATTTATCTTACAGTATATATCAAAAATAATATTGAGCAAAATTTAAATGAAATATTTCTCATGCTGCCCCCGGTAAAAATTAATTGCCCTCCCCTGCTATAATTATTATCAATTGTGCTGAAGTTGTACTTTTCTATCTGTGCAAAGGGACAACTGGCAAATCCAAGATTGCGAGTCGTCACGTATAAGTGTTTGTGTCCAGAACATCGAGTACCGTGACGCAGACAAAGCAGAGACAGGGCGATATCACGAGTGTCAGCACATTTCCATTTCATGAATAATCATACAAACCCTGTTTCCATATGAGTTGGGAAATTGTGTTAGATGTAAATATAAACAGAATACAATGATTTGCAAATCCTTTTCAAGCCATATTCAGTTGAATATGCTACAAAGACAACATATTTGATGTTCAAACTCATAAACTTTATTTTCTTTTTGCAAATAATCATTAACTTAGAATTTCATGGCTGCAACACGTGACAAAGAAGCTGTGAAAGGTGTCAATAAATACTGATAAAGTTGAGGAATGCTCATCAAACACTTATTTGGAACATCCCACAGGTGAGCAGGCTAATTGGGAACAGGTGGGTGCCATGATTGGGTATAAAAGTAGATTCCATGAAATGCTCAGTCATTCACAAACAAGGATGGGGTGAGGGTCACCACTTTGTCAACAAATGCGTGAGCAAATTGTTGAACAGTTTAAGAAAAACCTTTCTCAAGCAGCTATTGCAAGGAATTTAGGGATTTCACCATCTACGCTCCGTAATATCATCAAAGGGTTCAGAGAATGTGGAGAAATCACTGCACGTAAGCAGCTAAGCCCGTGACCTTCCATCCCTCAGGCTGTACTGCATCAACAAGCGACATCAGTGTGTAAAGGATATCACCACATGGGCTCAGGAACACTTCAGAAACCCACTGTCAGTAACTACAATTGGTCGCTACATCTGTAAGTGCAAGTTAAAACTCTCCTATGCAAGGCGAAAACCGTTTATCAACAACACCCAGAAACGCCGTCGGTCAGCTTCGCTGGGCCTGAGCTCATCTAAGATGGACTGATACAAAGTGGAAAAGTGTTCTGTGGTCTGACGAGTCCACATTTCAAATTGTTTTTGGAAACTGTGGACGTCGTGTCCTCCGGACCAAAGAGGAAAAGAACCATCCGGATTGTTCTAGGTGCAAAGTGTAAAAGGCAGCATGTGTGATGGTATGGGGGTGTATTAGTGGCCAAGACATGGGTAACTTACACATCTGTGAAGGCACCATTAATGCTGAAAGGTACATACAGCTTTTGGAGCAACATATGTTGCCATCCAAGCAACGTTACCATGGACGCCCCTGCTTATTTCAGCAAGACAATGCCAAGCCACGTGTTACATCAACGTGGCTTCATAGTAAAAGAGTGCGGGTACTAGACTGGCCTGCCTGTAGTCCAGACATTGAAAATGTGTGGCGCATTATGAAGCCTAAAATAGCAGAAGGGAGACCCCCGGACTGTTGAACAACTTAAGCTGTACATCAAGCAAGAATGGGAAAGAATTCCACCTGAGAAGCTTCAAAAATGTGTCTCCTCAGTTCCCAAACCTTTACTGAGTGTTGTTAAAAGGAAAGGCCATGTAACACAGTGGTGAACATGCCCTTTCCCAACTTCTTTGTCACGTGTTGCAGCCATGAAATTCTAAGTTAATGATTATTTGCAAGAATAAAATAAAGTTTATGAGTTTGAACATCAAATATGTTGTCTTTGTAGCATATTCAACTGAATATGGCTTGAAAAGGATTTGCAAATCATTGTATTCTGTTTATATTTACATCTAACACAATTTCCCAACTCATATGGAAACGGGGTTTGTAGAAGATTGATGGCGCTCACCGCAGGAGATGTGGCGCTGACGCAGCACACAAACAAAGAGCTATCTGTGTTAGCTCCGCCCTAAGAAGTGGCACCCTGCTGAGAGATGACCTGGGCCGCACAATGACAATA
This sequence comes from Nerophis lumbriciformis, assembly GCF_033978685.3. Lineage (NCBI taxonomy): Eukaryota > Metazoa > Chordata > Actinopteri > Syngnathiformes > Syngnathidae > Nerophis > Nerophis lumbriciformis. Next base: position 397,220 of record NC_084565.2, read on the forward strand.
CAACAACTAAAGGTGAACTCACCTGTGTGGGAGTAGATGAACCAGAGTGCTCCAGTCAACAGAGCACCGATGGCGAAGGCGGCGAAGGCGATGATCACCACAGTGGGCGTGTCCATGGTGTCTGCAGGAGAAAGCACTTCTTTAGAGACTCTCAAAACCTTTAAGTGCACCTGTGAGGGATCACAGCAGGGGTCCAACCTCTTCCACTGAGGGCCAAATATGAAAGCATGCGGGGCCATTTGGATATTTTTCATTTTTAAAACCAATACAATTTATTATATATATATATATATATATATATATATAGCTTTCAACATTCATTGAACTTCAAATCTATGCGTTGATTCTAAGTTGTTATGATTTTCTTTGTTTTATGTCATTTTTGTTCAGGAAAACTTTGTTTTTGTTTTTTTTAAATAATCAACACACGTCTACAATATTTTCTCCCATAAATATATCAAAGTGTAATATTTGATGTGAAGTAATTGGAGTCTTAAATAGGTCAATCATTCATAACAACATTGATTTTGATTCATTATTATTTTTGAGCAATTAAATACAAATAAAAGCCCTCTAAATGATTGGAGATCCAAACACTCATAGAAGTTGAAAAAATAAGTCATACAACTTTTATTTTCAACAATTAAGTCTTTAGATCAACTCATAAGGTTTTATTATTAATATATTTTTTATGTCTTCGTTTTATTGTCAAAGGAAACTTAGTGTTTTGTATGTCAAACACACAAAATATGCAATATTTTACCCCAAAATATTGAAAAACTGAATATTTAATGTGAGCCTCAAATAGGTGAATAATTCATAAAAACATTGATTATTTTTGGAGCAATGCTGGTTTTAAAGAAAGAAAACCTCCTGCATGACAGCTTTGTGTTATTAGAGTCAACATTGTAACTTTTGATTGTTACATTTCACCTGTTTGTGCTCTCATCACTCTTTTTACTGCTTTGTTTTTTGAAATGATTTTCATGAAAACAATGAGCTGCGGGCCGCAAATGGACCCGGGCCAGACTTTGGACCGCCTGGTCTGATCTCCAGTATCTACGGGGGTTAGAAAACACCTACTTTTATTGGCGGGGTCATCCGGGACCTCGGGGTCCGGGTCAGGATATGTCGGCAAATCTGCAGAACAACAAACACAACATGAGCACACGTGCTAACGTGCTAACATGCTAACATGCTCTCTGGAACAATCTATGGAGCGATGAGCTGCTCGTGTGCGGACGATGGCGTCTATTCGTCCACGTTTTGTGCGCTTAATCGGACAGACTGATGACAGGAGGGCGCCCTCAATGACATCAGCAACCCCTGCTGTGTGATGTGTACCATGTGACCCGGACACATTTAAATGTCCAGCATGTTGATTGATTGGTTGAGTGAGTGAAAGATGGAAGGTCGACTCCACATTTCTCACCACGCTGAGTTGGCAGATTATGACCATCCAGAATAAATATCCTGCATTGTTGATAAGATCTAGCATTAGATGCACTAGTGCCTCCCATTTTAGACTTTTTGGATGATGCCATTTTCCCACCAAAACTTTGTAAAAAAAACACTTTTATTTTTATTGTACGGTACAATTCTGACAACTCAGCTGTTTTTTTCACCTTGAAAAGAGTGCTAGTGTTTTTATATTTACAATAAGATGCTGTGAAAAACTACGTCAACTAAATCCATCTACAGATTAAAAAAGTAAATATATATATTTATATAATATAATATATATATTGTTTTATAAACGGCGCTCTGACACTGCCACCGTGAACGTGAGGCGGCCTAAATGAAAATAAGTTTGACAGCCCATTTAGACAGTGGAAATCATCTTTAAATTTGATAGAGTATATGAAACTAAATTTTTGGGAATAATAATTGATCATAAATTATGTTGGAAACCGCATATTGAATATATAAAGGGAAAAATATCCAAATCCATTGCCATTCTTTATAAAGTAAAACACATGCTGAATAAGAAATGTCTGCATGTTATATTATTCTTTTATTTTTCCATATTTAACATATTGTGTTGAAGTTTGGGGAAATGTTTATAGAACAAACATAGACCCAATAATTAAACTTCAAAAAAGGGTCATTAGAATAATACACAAAGCGTGCTACTATGAACATACCAATCCATTATTTATAAGTTCTAATGTGTCAAAATGTTCAGATATTGTGTTTTTAAAAACAATGGAAATGATGTTTGGAGTAAAGAACAACAGCCTTCCAGCTTGTATTCTTAGCTTATTTCCATTAAGAGGAGAAAACCATCATCTACGGGGGGTATTGATTTTTGAAATAGGTAAAGCAAGAAGGAATATTAAATACAAATGTATTTCAGTTTTAGGAGTTAAATGGTGGAACAAGCTCAGTGATGAGTTGAAGACATGTACTTCTTTGTTAAGGTTTAAGAAAACATTGAAAGGTGAGATCATTGAAAATGATAAAATATAGTAACAAGTACTTTCATTCCATTGATTTTGATTTTTTTTTTTTTTTAACATTGATGTTCCAGGTAATCTTATTTTCAGTGAAGGTATAGGATAGGCAAATAGAAGCTTTGGCTTCAGCCTATTCCTTTTTCGGTCATGCTTTTTCTTTTCTTTTCTTTTCCTTTTGTGTGTAAATGTGTATGATTGTTATACTGTATATAAATAAATAATAAATGATAAATGGGTTGTACTTGTATAGCGCTTTTCTACCTTCAAGGTACTCAAAGCGCTTTGACACTACTTCCACATTTACCCATTCACACACACATTCACACACTGATGGAGGGAGCTGCCATGCAAGGCGCTAACCAGCACCCATCAGGAGCAAGGGTGAAGTGTCTTGCTCAGGACACAACGGACATGACGAGGTTGGTACTAGGTGGGGATTGAACCAGGGACCCTCGGGTCGCGCACGGCCATTCTTCCACTGCGCCACGCCGTCCCCTATATGTATAGTCTGTACTCTTAAACTGGTCACACAAAATGGTTAATGGTTGATGGTTGATTATATGACCGAAATAAACTTATTTCATTCATTCAAATTGTTGTCTTTCATCTTCATCCATACAGGCCACGAGGGGCTGAAAAATGATTATTTCTAGGACACGCACTCACTCACTCACTCACTCACACACACACACACACACACACACTGGAGTGGAAAGGGGCGGGGCTAAGCTCCTAAGTGAAAACAAGTGTAGTTTAGTGCAAGCATGACTCCTCTTTTCCAGATCATCCACAGCCAAGCAGCCAAAGTGGGCCTCTTTCCTGCAGCTAGCCACACACACACACACACACACACACACACACACACACACACACACACACACACACACACACACACACACACACACACACACACACACACACACACGCACGCACACACACACACACAGGTTGGTGTAAACAGACAGATGACAGCCTAATGAAGAGCAGATGGAGGGAGGTGATGTTCAGTGTCTTGGGCTTTGTGGCGTCCCTAAGTCATGTCCGGAAGGTTCTCTGCTGCCTTCACGTCTTGACACACACACACACACACACACACACACACACACACACACACACACACATGCGTGCGCACACACACACACACACACACACACGCGTGCACACACACACACGCATTTAAAGATGAAGACAGGAGCGAGACTCTTCTCTCAGATGTCAAAGTTGTGTCATACTTTCACCAAACAGATTGTCATCAGTTAAGATGTTTATGCCTGTCAAAGATCCTCTATAAGACAGGAGCGCTATGCTGTTTTTAAGGACAGACTAAAAAATAAAAATAAACTTAGTCAAAGATCCTTTATAAAACAGGAGTGCTTTGCGATTTACAAAACCCTACTGAAAAATCAGTCAAAGATCCTCTATAAGACAGAGCATTTTGTAGTTTTTAAGAACCGACTGGAAAAAAAAAACCCTAGTCAAAGATCCTCTATAATACAGGAGCGCTATGCTGTTTTTAAGGACCAGCAACAAAATAAATAAATAAACAAAACAACTTTGTCAAAGATCCTCTTTAAGACTGGAGTGCTTTGCAGTTTTTAAGGACTTGTTAAAAAAACTTTATATTTGTATTTAGTAATTTCAGTAATGTAAATATTATATTTAGTAATTTAATTGTTTCAGTAATGTAAATAATATATTTAGTAATTTAATTGTTTTAGTAATGTAAATATTATATTTAGTAATTTATTTGTTTCAGTAATGTAAGTAATATATTTAGTAATTTAATTGTTTTAGTAATGTAAATATTATATTAAGTAGATTAATTGTTTCAGTAATGTTAATAATATATTCAGTAATTTAATTGTTTTAGTAATGTAAATATTATATTTAGTAATTTAATTGTTTCAGTAATGTAAATAATATATTTAGTAATTTAATTGTTTTAGTAATGTGAATAATATATTTAGTAATTTAATTGTTTTAGTAATGTAAGTAATATATTTAGTAATTTAATTGTTTCAGTAATGTAAATAATATATTTAGTAATTTAATTGTTTTAGTAAAGTGAAGAATATATTTAGTAATTTAATTGTTTTAGTAATGTAAGTAATATATTTAGTAATTTAATTGTTTTAGTAATGTAAATATTATATTTAATAATTTAATTGTTCCAGTAATGTAAATAATATATTTAATAATTTAATTGTTGTAGTAATGTAAATAATATATTTAGTAATTTAGTAGTTTCAGTCATGTTAAATAATATATTTAGTAATTTAATTGTTTCAGTAAGGTAAATAATATATTTAGTAATTTAGTTGTTTTAGTAATGTAAATAATATATGTAATAATTTAATTGTTTTAGTAATGTAAATAATATATTAAGTAATTTAATTGTTTTAGTCATGATGAAATAATATACTTAGTAATTTAATTGTTTCAGTAATGTAAATAATATATTTAGTAATTTAATAGGTTTTTTTAGTAATGTAATACTATATTTAGTCATTTAATTGTTTTAGTAATATAAATATTATATTTATTAATTTAATTGTTTCAGTAATGTAAGTAATATATTTAGTAATTTAATTGTTTTAGTAATGTAAACAATATATTTAGTAATTTAATTGTTTTAGTAATGTAAATAATATATTTAGTAATTTAATTGTTTTAGTAATATAAATATTATATTTATTAATTTAATTGTTTCAGTAATGTAAGTAATATATTTAGTAATTTAATTGTTTCAGTAATGTAAATAATATATTTAGTAATTTAATTGTTTCAGTAATGTAAATAATATATTTAGTAATTTAATTGTTTTAGTAATATAAATATTATATTTAGTAATTTAATGGTTTTAGTAATATAAATATTATATTTAGTAGTTTAATTGCTTCAGTAATGTAAACAATATATTTAGTAATTTAATTGTTTTAGTAATGTAAATATTATATTTAGTAATTTAATTGTTTTAGTAATGTAAATATTATATTTAGTAAATTAATTGTTTTTGTAGTGTAAATAGAATATTTAATTATTTAATTGTTTTAGTAATGTAAATAATATATTTAGTAATTTAATTGTTTTAGTAATATAAATATTATATTTAGTAATTTAATTGTTTCAGTAATGTAAATAATATATTTACTACTTTAATTGTTTTAGTCATGATGAAATAATATATTTAGTAATTTAATTATTGTTTTAGTAATGTAAATAATATATTTAGTTATTGAATTGTTTTAGTAGTGTAAATATAATATTTAATTATTTAATTGTTTTAGTAATATAAATATTATATTTAGTGTATTTATTAATTTTCCTACATGTCAAACATGTGGCTCCAGTGTTGCAGACGATACAGGTGTACCTAATGTAAAGGCCAGTGTCTTGAGATAAAAACTCCTTCTGATGTTCTACCAGCACCGTACCTGCCAGGTACATTGGTCAGGTGACTCTCATCTGCCAGGTACGGTACATTGGTCAGGTGACTCTCACCTGTCAGGTATATTGGTCAGGTGACTCACCTGCCAGGTACATTGGTCAGGTGACTCTCACCTGCCAGGTACATTGGTCAGGTGACTCTCACCTGCCAGGTACATTGGTCAGGTGACTCTCATCTGCCAGGTACATTGGTCAGGTGACTCTGAGCTGCCAGGTGCAGCGAGCGGTCAGGTGACTCTCACCTGCCAGGTAGATTGGTCAGGTGACTCTCAGCTGCCAGGTGCAGCGAGCGGTCAGTTGACTCTCAGCTGCCAGGTGCAGCGAGCGGTCAGGTGACTCACCTGTCACGTGGGGAGGATGTGAGGAGGCGTCCATGAGCTTAAGGGCGGTGCTGGTGGTCTTGGCGTCCATCATCATGGTGAGGATGTGGTCCAGGTCCAGGGAGTTGCAGGGCTGCCTGGGTCCCAAACACTGGCAGGTGACAAACACACCTGGTGGGTTTGGTGCAGATCTGGGTAAAAGTGCAACACATGCAGTATTTGCACGTACCGGCGCCAGGCGGAGGCGCAGGCCGGCAGAAGGCGCCATGGAGCACGGAGACATCTTGCAGTGCAGGAACTGAGGCGACACCTTCACCTCCGACCTGAAGGTGAAGCTGAAGAGCTTCCTGTCCACCTGCTGCTCACCTGTGGTGAAGTGCAGCGAGTCATCGGTGGGACAGACCGTCTCGATGAGCGTGTAGGACGACGCCCCCTTGGGGTCAGCGTCAGGTGACACCATGCAGGACACGATGGTGAAGCCCACACCTGGATCTGAGGAGGACGACCTCACCTGAAACATCCACACAGTCTTCTGTAATGCTGCCATACCACCGTCCACTATCGATACCAAGCTGATATTTGTATTATGATCTGTAATGCTGCCATACCATTGTCCACTATCGATACCAAGCTGATATTAGTATTATGATCTGTAATGCTGCCATACCACCTTCCACTATCGATACCAAGCTGATATTTGTATTATGTTCTGTAATGCTGCCATACCACCGTCCACTACGATATCAAGCTGATATTTGTATTATGATCTGTAATGCTGCCATACCACCGTCCACTACCGATACCAAGCTGATATTTGTATTATGATCTGTAATGCTGCCATACCATTGTCCACTATCGATACCAAGCTGATATTAGTATTATGATCTGTAATGCTGCCATACCACCTTCCACTATCGATACCAAGCTGATATTTGTATTATGTTCTGTAATGCTGCCATACCACCGTCCACTACGATATCAAGCTGATATTTGTATTATGATCTGTAATGCTGCCATACCACCGTCCACTACCGATACCAAGCTGATATTAGTATTATGATCTGTAATGCTGCCATACCACCGTCCATTATCGATACCAAGCTGATATTAGTATTATGATCTGTAATGCTGCCATACCACCGTCCACTACCGATACCAAGCTGATATTTGTATTATGTTCTGTAATGCTGCCATACCACCGTCCACTACGATATCAAGCTGATATTTGTATTATGATCTGTAATGCTGCCATACCACTGTCCACTACCGATACCAAGCTGATATTTGTATTATGATCTGTAATGCTGCCATACCACCTTCCACTATCGATATCAAGCTGATATTTGTATTATGATCTGTAATGCTGCCATACCATTGTCCACTATCGATACCAAGCTGATATTAGTATTATGATCTGTAATGCTGCCATACCACCTTCCACTACGATACCAAGCTGATATTAGTATTATATTGTAGTGTTAAAAAAGGTGAAATGAGTGGAAGAGAGAACAACATAAATACTTAAACAAATGAATCCACAGCTGACTCACAATTCTTCTTCATCACAATTTAAGTCAACTTACAATTTCAAGTTAAAATGTTTTTTAACAAGAATACATTTTAAAAAAAAGTTTTTAGACCATCTCCATGCAACCAGGGCAGCTTTTCTGACACACCACATCATTTTAAAGTGACCTGCTCCATCATTTTAAAGTGGCCTGATTCAACATTTTAAAGTGGACTGTTTCATCATTTTAAGTGGCCTGTTCCATCATTTTAAAATAGCCTGCTTCATCAATTTAAATTTGGCCTGCTTCATCATTTTAAAGTTGCCTGCTTCATCATTTTAAATTGGCCTGCATAATCATTATAAAATGACCTGTTTCTTCATTTTAAAGTGACCTGCTTCACCATTTTAAAGTGACCTACTTCATCATTTTAAAGTGACCTGCTTCACCATTTTAAACTGATCTACTTCATCATTTTAAAGTGGCCTGCTTCACCATTTTAAAGTAACCTGCTTCATCAATTTAAAGTGGCCTGCTTCATCATTTTAATGTGGCCTGCTTCATCAATGTAAAGTGGCCTGCTTCATCATTTTAAAGTGGCCTGCTTCATCATTTTAAATTGGCCTGCTTCATCATTTTAAACTGGCCTGCTTCATCAATTTAAAGTGGCCTGGTTCATAATTTTAAATTGGCCTGCTTCATCATTTTAAAGTGGCCTGCTTCATCATTTTAAATTGGCCTGATTCATCATTAGTACGTATAATCACCATGGCAACTGGTTAGTTTTCACATGTTTGTTCTTTTCTTCCGCTGTTTTTTTCATGGCAGTTGGCGAATGTGCCGCTAAACAATAGCTTGGCTGCTATCATTTCTGTGCTAAAGGGCGGTGATGACATCATCAGAGAGCGCAGATGTTTGCTCACTAGCGATGACATCATCAGAGGGTGCAGATGTGTGCTGAAGACACAAAGCGCCTCATTGTGCGGCCCAGGTCATCTCTCAGCAGGGTGCCACTTCTTAGGGCGGAGCTAACACAGATAGCTCTTTGTTTGTGTGCTGCGTCAGCGCCACATCTCCTGCGGTGAGCGCCATCAATCTTCTACAAACCCCGTTTCCATATGAGTTGGGAAATTGTGTTAGATGTAAATATAAACGGAATACAATGATTTGCAAATCCTTTTCAAGCCATATTCAGTTGAATATGCTACAAAGACAACATATTTGATGTTCAAACTTATAAACTTTATTTTTTTTTGCAAATAATAATTAACTTAGAATTTCATGGCTGCAACACGTGACAAAGTAGTTGGGAAAGGGCATGTTCACCACTGTGTTACATGGCCTTTCCTTTTAACAACACTCAGTAAAGGTTTGGGAACTGAGGAGACACATTTTTGAAGCTTCTCAGGTGGAATTCTTTCCCATTCTTGCTTGATGTACAGCTTAAGTTGTTCAACAGTCCGGGGGTCTCCCTTCTGCTATTTTAGGCTTCATAATGCACCACACATTTTCAATGTCTGGACTACAGGCAGGCCAGTCTAGTACCCGCACTCTTTTACTATGAAGCCACGTTGATTGATTGGCATTGTCTTGCTGAAATAAGCAGGGGCGTCCATGGTAACGTTGCTTGGATGGCAACATATGTTGCTCCAAAAGCTGTATGTACCTTTCAGCATTAATGGCGCCTTCACAGATGTGTAAGTTACCCATGTCTTGGCCACTAATACACCCCCATACCATCACACATGCTGCCTTTTACACTTTGCGCCTATAACAATCCGGATGGTTCTTTTCCTCTTTGGTCCGGAGGACACGACGTCCACAGTTTCCAAAAACAATTTGAAATGTGGACTCGTCAGACCACAGAACACTTTTCCACTTTGTATCAGTCCATCTTAGATGAGCTCAGGCCCAGCGAAGCCGACGGCGTTTCTGGGTGTTGTTGATAAACGGTTTTCGCCTTGCATAGGAGAGCTTTAACTTGCACTTACAGATGTAGCGACCAACTGTAGTTACTGACAGTGGGTTTCTGAAGTGTTCCTGAGCCCATGTGGTGATATCCTTTACACACTGATGTCGCTTGTTGATGCAGTACAGCCTGAGGGATGGAAGGTCACGGGCTTAGCTGCTTACGTGCAGTGATTTCTCCACATTCTCTGAACCTTTTGATGATATTACGGACTGTACGTGGTGAAATCCCTAAATTCCTTGCAATAGCTGGTTGAGAAATATTTTTCTTAAACTGTTCAACAATTTGCTCACACATTTGTTGACGAAGTGGTGACCCTCGCCTCATCCTTGTTTGTGAATGACTGAGCATTTCATGGAATCTACTTTTATACCCAATCATGGCACCCACCTGTTCCCAATTAGCCTGTTCACCTGTGGGATGTTCCATATAAGTGTTTGATGAGCATTCCTCAACTTTATCAGTATTTATTGCCACCTTTCACAACTTCTTTGTCACGTGTTGCTGGCATCACATTCTAAAGTTAATGATTATTTGCACAAAATAAAGTTTATGAGTTTGAACATCAAATATGTTGTCTTTGTAGCATATTCAACTGAATATGGCTTGAAAAGGATTTTCAAATCATTGTATTCCGTTTATATTTACATCTAACACAATTTCCCAAATCATATGGAAACGAGGTTTGTAGATCACACACTTCCACAAACACCTGCTGGTCCTGGGACACTGTGAATGTTCTAGAACACACACCTCCACAAAGACTTCCTGGTCCTGGGACACGGTGAAGAAGGCCTGACGGGATGTCTGCCTGGTGAGCGGCGTGTGGTAGAGATCCATGCTGAAGGTCATGTCCACCGGCCGCACGCTTCCTGGGACCGGACCTGGACCTGGACCTGGACCTGGGTCTTGTCTGTCCCGGGTCTGCTGGTACGTGCAGTTGAACTGGAACAGAAGTGAGAGCAACATCAGGACGAGCAGAGAGAGGGAGGGAGCAGGTAAATACAAGATGGCCGCCACATGAGTCTCACCGTTATGATGGACAGCTGATCTGGGCCCGCCCTCCTGTCCAGGTCTACAGCGTCCCTGGGGAACACCTCTGTGGACTCCAGGTCCTCGGACTCTAGTGGTCCACCGCTCCCATCCTTGGACTCTGCGTGACTAATCAGGACCTGCCACGGGGGAAAAACTGGAAAATAAAACTTCTACTCAAATTGAGATGAATGTCATGTATGTGACCCACTATGTCATGTATGTGACCCACTATGTCATGTATGTGACCCACTATGTCATGTATGTGGCCCACTATGTCATGTATGTGACCCACTATGTCATGTATGTGACCCACTATGTCATGTATGTGGCCCACTATGTCATGTATGTGACCCACTATGTCATGTATGTGGCCCACTATGTCATTTATGTGGCCCACTATGTCATGTATGTGGCCCACTATGTCATGTATGTGACCCACTATGTCATGTATGTGGCCCACTATGTCATGTATGTGACCCACTATGTCATGTATGTGGCCCACTATGTCATGTATGTGACCCACTATGTCATGTATGTGACCCACTATGTCATGTATGTGACCCACTATGTCATGTATGTGGCCCACTATGTCATGTATGTGGCCCACTATGTCATGTATGTGGCCCACTATGTCATGTATGTGGCCCACTATGTCATGTATGTGGCCCACTATGTCATTTAAGTGGCCCACTATGTCATGTATGTGACCTACTATGTCATGTATGTGGCCCACTATGTCATGTATGTGGCCCACTATGTCATGTATGTGACCCACTATGTCATGTATGTGGCCCACTATGTCATGTATGTGGCCCACTATGTCATGTATGTGACCCACTATGTCATGTATGTGGCCCACTATGTCATGTATGTGGCCCACTATGTCATGTATGTGGCCCACTATGTCATGTATGTGGCCCACTATGTCATGTATGTGGCCCACTATGTCATGTATGTGGCCCACTATGTCATGTATGTGGCCCACTATGTCATGTATGTGACCCACTATGTCATTTATGTGGCCCACTATGTCATGTATGTGGCCCACTATGTCATGTATGTGGCCCACTATGTCATGTATGTGGCCCACTATGTCATTTAAGTGGCCCACTATGTCATTTAATGTGGCCCACTATGTCATTTAAGTGGCCCACTATGTCATGTATGTGGCACACTGTGTCATTTATGTGGCCCACTATGTCATTTATGTGGCCCACTATGTCATGTATGTGGCCCACTATGTCATGTATGTGGCCCACTATGTCATTTAAGTGGCCCACTATGTCATTTAATGTGGCCCACTATGTCATTTAAGTGGCCCACTATGTCATGTATGTGGCCCACTATGTCATGTATGTGGCACACTGTGTCATGTATGTGGCACACTGTGTCATTTATGTGGCCCACTATGTCATTTATGTGGCCCACTATGTCATGTATGTGGCCCACTATGTCATGTATGTGGCCCACTATGTCATGTATGTGGCCCACTATGTCATGTATGTGGCCCACTATGTCATGTAGGTGGCCCACTATGTCATTTATGTGGCCTACTATGTCAATTATGTGGCCCACTATGTCATTTATGTGGCCCACTATGTCATGTATGTGGCCCACTATGTCATGTATGTGGCCCACTATGTCATTTATGTGGCCCACTATGTCATGTATGTGACCCACTATGTCATGTATGTGGCCCACTATGTCATTTAAGTGGCCCACTGTCATGTATGTGGCCCACTATGTCATGTATGTGACCCACTATGTCATGTATGTGGCCCACTATGTCATTTATGTGGCCCACTATGTCATTTATGTGGCCCACTATGTCATGTATGTGGCCCACTATGTCATGTATGTGACCCACTATGTCATGTATGTGACCCACTATGTCATGTATGTGGCCCACTATGTCATGTATGTGACCCACTATGTCATGTATGTGGCCCACTATGTCATTTATGTGGCCCACTATGTCATGTATGTGGCCCACTATGTCATGTATGTGACCCACTATGTCATGTATGTGGCCCACTATGTCATGTATGTGACCCACTATGTCATGTATGTGGCCCACTATGTCATGTATGTGACCCACTATGTCATGTATGTGACCCACTATGTCATGTATGTGACCCACTATGTCATGTATGTGACCCACTATGTCATGTATGTGGCCCACTATGTCATGTATGTGGCCCACTATGTCATGTATGTGGCCCACTATGTCATGTATGTGGCCCACTATGTCATGTATGTGGCCCACTATGTCATTTAAGTGGCCCACTATGTCATGTATGTGACCTACTATGTCATGTATGTGGCCCACTATGTCATGTATGTGGCCCACTATGTCATGTATGTGACCCACTATGTCATGTATGTGGCCCACTATGTCATGTATGTGGCCCACTATGTCATGTATGTGACCCACTATGTCATGTATGTGGCCCACTATGTCATGTATGTGGCCCACTATGTCATGTATGTGGCCCACTATGTCATGTATGTGGCCCACTATGTCATGTATGTGGCCCACTATGTCATGTATGTGGCCCACTATGTCATGTATGTGGCCCACTATGTCATGTATGTGACCCACTATGTCATTTATGTGGCCCACTATGTCATGTATGTGGCCCACTATGTCATGTATGTGGCCCACTATGTCATGTATGTGGCCCACTATGTCATTTAAGTGGCCCACTATGTCATTTAATGTGGCCCACTATGTCATTTAAGTGGCCCACTATGTCATGTATGTGGCACACTGTGTCATTTATGTGGCCCACTATGTCATTTATGTGGCCCACTATGTCATGTATGTGGCCCACTATGTCATGTATGTGGCCCACTATGTCATTTAAGTGGCCCACTATGTCATTTAATGTGGCCCACTATGTCATTTAAGTGGCCCACTATGTCATGTATGTGGCCCACTATGTCATGTATGTGGCACACTGTGTCATGTATGTGGCACACTGTGTCATTTATGTGGCCCACTATGTCATTTATGTGGCCCACTATGTCATGTATGTGGCCCACTATGTCATGTATGTGGCCCACTATGTCATGTATGTGGCCCACTATGTCATGTATGTGGCCCACTATGTCATTTATGTGGCCTACTATGTCAATTATGTGGCCCACTATGTCATTTATGTGGCCCACTATGTCATGTATGTGGCCCACTATGTCATGTATGTGGCCCACTATGTCATTTATGTGGCCCACTATGTCATGTATGTGACCCACTATGTCATGTATGTGGCCCACTATGTCATTTAAGTGGCCCACTGTCATGTATGTGGCCCACTATGTCATGTATGTGACCCACTATGTCATGTATGTGGCCCACTATGTCATTTATGTGGCCCACTATGTCATTTATGTGGCCCACTATGTCATGTATGTGGCCCACTATGTCATGTATGTGACCCACTATGTCATGTATGTGGCCCACTATGTCATTTATGTGGCCCACTATGTCATGTATGTGACCCACTATGTCATGTATGTGACCCACTATGTCATGTATGTGGCCCACTATGTCATGTATGTGGCCCACTATGTCATGTATGTGGCCCACTATGTCATGAGTGTGGCCCACTATGTCATTTAAGTGGCCCACTATGTCATTTAATGTGGCCCACTATGTCATTTAAGTGGCCCACTATGTCATGTATGTGGCCCACTATGTCATTTATGTGGCCCACTATGTCATTTATGTGGCCCACTATGTCATGTATGTGGCCCACTATGTCATGTATGTGGCCCACTATGTCATGTATGTGGCCCACTATGTCATGTATGTGGCCCACTATGTCATGTATGTGGCCCACTATGTCATGTATGTGGCCCACTATGTCATGTAGGTGGCCCACTATGTCATTTATGTGGCCTACTATGTCAATTATGTGGCCCACTATGTCATTTATGTGGCCCACTATGTCATGTATGTGGCCCACTATGTCATGTATGTGGCCCACTATGTCATTTATGTGGCCCACTATGTCATGTATGTGACCCACTATGTCATGTATGTGGCCCACTATGTCATTTAAGTGGCCCACTGTCATGTATGTGGCCCACTATGTCATTTATGTGGACCACTATGTCATTTATGTGGCCCACTATGTCATGTATGTGGCCCACTATGTCATGTATGTGGCCCACTATGTCATTTAAGTGGCCCACTATGTCATTTAAGTGGCCCACTATGTCATTTAAGTGGCCCACTATGTCATGTATGTGACCCACTATGTCATGTATGTGGCCCACTATGTCATGTATGTGACCCACTATGTCATGTATGTGGCCCACTATGTCATGTATGTGACCCACTATGTCATGTATGTGACCCACTATGTCATGTATGTGACCCACTATGTCATGTATGTGACCCACTATGTCATGTATGTGGCCCACTATGTCATGTATGTGGCCCACTATGTCATGTATGTGGCCCACTATGTCATGTATGTGGCCCACTATGTCATGTATGTGGCCCACTATGTCATTTAAGTGGCCCACTATGTCATGTATGTGACCTACTATGTCATGTATGTGGCCCACTATGTCATGTATGTGGCCCACTATGTCATGTATGTGACCCACTATGTCATGTATGTGGCCCACTATGTCATGTATGTGGCCCACTATGTCATGTATGTGACCCACTATGTCATGTATGTGGCCCACTATGTCATGTATGTGGCCCACTATGTCATGTATGTGGCCCACTATGTCATGTATGTGGCCCACTATGTCATGTATGTGGCCCACTATGTCATGTATGTGGCCCACTATGTCATGTATGTGGCCCACTATGTCATGTATGTGACCCACTATGTCATTTATGTGGCCCACTATGTCATGTATGTGGCCCACTATGTCATGTATGTGGCCCACTATGTCATGTATGTGGCCCACTATGTCATTTAAGTGGCCCACTATGTCATTTAATGTGGCCCACTATGTCATTTAAGTGGCCCACTATGTCATGTATGTGGCACACTGTGTCATTTATGTGGCCCACTATGTCATTTATGTGGCCCACTATGTCATTTAATGTGGCCCACTATGTCATTTAAGTGGCCCACTATGTCATGTATGTGGCCCACTATGTCATGTATGTGGCCCACTATGTCATGTATGTGGCCCACTATGTCATGTATGTGACCCACTATGTCATTTATGTGGCCCACTATGTCATGTATGTGGCCCACTATGTCATGTATGTGGCCCACTATGTCATGTATGTGGCCCACTATGTCATTTAAGTGGCCCACTATGTCATTTAATGTGGCCCACTATGTCATTTAAGTGGCCCACTATGTCATGTATGTGGCACACTGTGTCATTTATGTGGCCCACTATGTCATTTATGTGGCCCACTATGTCATGTATGTGGCCCACTATGTCATGTATGTGGCCCACTATGTCATTTAAGTGGCCCACTATGTCATTTAATGTGGCCCACTATGTCATTTAAGTGGCCCACTATGTCATGTATGTGGCCCACTATGTCATGTATGTGGCACACTGTGTCATGTATGTGGCACACTGTGTCATTTATGTGGCCCACTATGTCATTTATGTGGCCCACTATGTCATGTATGTGGCCCACTATGTCATGTATGTGGCCCACTATGTCATGTATGTGGCCCACTATGTCATGTATGTGGCCCACTATGTCATGTAGGTGGCCCACTATGTCATTTATGTGGCCTACTATGTCAATTATGTGGCCCACTATGTCATTTATGTGGCCCACTATGTCATGTATGTGGCCCACTATGTCATGTATGTGGCCCACTATGTCATTTATGTGGCCCACTATGTCATGTATGTGACCCACTATGTCATGTATGTGGCCCACTATGTCATTTAAGTGGCCCACTGTCATGTATGTGGCCCACTATGTCATGTATGTGACCCACTATGTCATGTATGTGGCCCACTATGTCATTTATGTGGCCCACTATGTCATTTATGTGGCCCACTATGTCATGTATGTGGCCCACTATGTCATGTATGTGACCCACTATGTCATGTATGTGACCCACTATGTCATGTATGTGGCCCACTATGTCATGTATGTGACCCACTATGTCATGTATGTGGCCCACTATGTCATTTATGTGGCCCACTATGTCATGTATGTGGCCCACTATGTCATGTATGTGACCCACTATGTCATGTATGTGGCCCACTATGTCATGTATGTGACCCACTATGTCATGTATGTGGCCCACTATGTCATGTATGTGACCCACTATGTCATGTATGTGACCCACTATGTCATGTATGTGACCCACTATGTCATGTATGTGACCCACTATGTCATGTATGTGGCCCACTATGTCATGTATGTGGCCCACTATGTCATGTATGTGGCCCACTATGTCATGTATGTGGCCCACTATGTCATGTATGTGGCCCACTATGTCATTTAAGTGGCCCACTATGTCATGTATGTGACCTACTATGTCATGTATGTGGCCCACTATGTCATGTATGTGGCCCACTATGTCATGTATGTGACCCACTATGTCATGTATGTGGCCCACTATGTCATGTATGTGGCCCACTATGTCATGTATGTGACCCACTATGTCATGTATGTGGCCCACTATGTCATGTATGTGGCCCACTATGTCATGTATGTGGCCCACTATGTCATGTATGTGGCCCACTATGTCATGTATGTGGCCCACTATGTCATGTATGTGGCCCACTATGTCATGTATGTGGCCCACTATGTCATGTATGTGACCCACTATGTCATTTATGTGGCCCACTATGTCATGTATGTGGCCCACTATGTCATGTATGTGGCCCACTATGTCATGTATGTGGCCCACTATGTCATTTAAGTGGCCCACTATGTCATTTAATGTGGCCCACTATGTCATTTAAGTGGCCCACTATGTCATGTATGTGGCACACTGTGTCATTTATGTGGCCCACTATGTCATTTATGTGGCCCACTATGTCATGTATGTGGCCCACTATGTCATGTATGTGGCCCACTATGTCATTTAAGTGGCCCACTATGTCATTTAATGTGGCCCACTATGTCATTTAAGTGGCCCACTATGTCATGTATGTGGCCCACTATGTCATGTATGTGGCACACTGTGTCATGTATGTGGCACACTGTGTCATTTATGTGGCCCACTATGTCATTTATGTGGCCCACTATGTCATGTATGTGGCCCACTATGTCATGTATGTGGCCCACTATGTCATGTATGTGGCCCACTATGTCATGTATGTGGCCCACTATGTCATGTAGGTGGCCCACTATGTCATTTATGTGGCCTACTATGTCAATTATGTGGCCCACTATGTCATTTATGTGGCCCACTATGTCATGTATGTGGCCCACTATGTCATGTATGTGGCCCACTATGTCATTTATGTGGCCCACTATGTCATGTATGTGACCCACTATGTCATGTATGTGGCCCACTATGTCATTTAAGTGGCCCACTGTCATGTATGTGGCCCACTATGTCATGTATGTGACCCACTATGTCATGTATGTGGCCCACTATGTCATTTATGTGGCCCACTATGTCATTTATGTGGCCCACTATGTCATGTATGTGGCCCACTATGTCATGTATGTGACCCACTATGTCATGTATGTGGCCCACTATGTCATTTATGTGGCCCACTATGTCATGTATGTGACCCACTATGTCATGTATGTGACCCACTATGTCATGTATGTGGCCCACTATGTCATGTATGTGGCCCACTATGTCATGTATGTGGCCCACTATGTCATGAGTGTGGCCCACTATGTCATTTAAGTGGCCCACTATGTCATTTAATGTGGCCCACTATGTCATTTAAGTGGCCCACTATGTCATGTATGTGGCCCACTATGTCATTTATGTGGCCCACTATGTCATTTATGTGGCCCACTATGTCATGTATGTGGCCCACTATGTCATGTATGTGGCCCACTATGTCATGTATGTGGCCCACTATGTCATGTATGTGGCCCACTATGTCATGTATGTGGCCCACTATGTCATGTATGTGGCCCACTATGTCATGTAGGTGGCCCACTATGTCATTTATGTGGCCTACTATGTCAATTATGTGGCCCACTATGTCATTTATGTGGCCCACTATGTCATGTATGTGGCCCACTATGTCATGTATGTGGCCCACTATGTCATTTATGTGGCCCACTATGTCATGTATGTGACCCACTATGTCATGTATGTGGCCCACTATGTCATTTAAGTGGCCCACTGTCATGTATGTGGCCCACTATGTCATTTATGTGGACCACTATGTCATTTATGTGGCCCACTATGTCATGTATGTGGCCCACTATGTCATGTATGTGGCCCACTATGTCATTTAAGTGGCCCACTATGTCATTTAAGTGGCCCACTATGTCATGTATGTGGCCCACTATGTCATGTATGTGACCCACTATGTCATGTATGTGGCCCACTATGTCATGTATGTGACCCACTATGTCATGTATGTGGCCCACTATGTCATGTATGTGACCCACTATGTCATGTATGTGACCCACTATGTCATGTATGTGACCCACTATGTCATGTATGTGACCCACTATGTCATGTATGTGGCCCACTATGTCATGTATGTGGCCCACTATGTCATGTATGTGGCCCACTATGTCATGTATGTGGCCCACTATGTCATGTATGTGGCCCACTATGTCATTTAAGTGGCCCACTATGTCATGTATGTGACCTACTATGTCATGTATGTGGCCCACTATGTCATGTATGTGGCCCACTATGTCATGTATGTGACCCACTATGTCATGTATGTGGCCCACTATGTCATGTATGTGGCCCACTATGTCATGTATGTGACCCACTATGTCATGTATGTGGCCCACTATGTCATGTATGTGGCCCACTATGTCATGTATGTGGCCCACTATGTCATGTATGTGGCCCACTATGTCATGTATGTGGCCCACTATGTCATGTATGTGGCCCACTATGTCATGTATGTGGCCCACTATGTCATGTATGTGACCCACTATGTCATTTATGTGGCCCACTATGTCATGTATGTGGCCCACTATGTCATGTATGTGGCCCACTATGTCATGTATGTGGCCCACTATGTCATTTAAGTGGCCCACTATGTCATTTAATGTGGCCCACTATGTCATTTAAGTGGCCCACTATGTCATGTATGTGGCACACTGTGTCATTTATGTGGCCCACTATGTCATTTATGTGGCCCACTATGTCATGTATGTGGCCCACTATGTCATGTATGTGGCCCACTATGTCATTTAAGTGGCCCACTATGTCATTTAATGTGGCCCACTATGTCATTTAAGTGGCCCACTATGTCATGTATGTGGCCCACTATGTCATGTATGTGGCACACTGTGTCATGTATGTGGCACACTGTGTCATTTATGTGGCCCACTATGTCATTTATGTGGCCCACTATGTCATGTATGTGGCCCACTATGTCATGTATGTGGCCCACTATGTCATGTATGTGGCCCACTATGTCATGTATGTGGCCCACTATGTCATGTAGGTGGCCCACTATGTCATTTATGTGGCCTACTATGTCAATTATGTGGCCCACTATGTCATTTATGTGGCCCACTATGTCATGTATGTGGCCCACTATGTCATGTATGTGGCCCACTATGTCATTTATGTGGCCCACTATGTCATGTATGTGACCCACTATGTCATGTATGTGGCCCACTATGTCATTTAAGTGGCCCACTGTCATGTATGTGGCCCACTATGTCATGTATGTGACCCACTATGTCATGTATGTGGCCCACTATGTCATTTATGTGGCCCACTATGTCATTTATGTGGCCCACTATGTCATGTATGTGGCCCACTATGTCATGTATGTGACCCACTATGTCATGTATGTGACCCACTATGTCATGTATGTGGCCCACTATGTCATGTATGTGACCCACTATGTCATGTATGTGGCCCACTATGTCATTTATGTGGCCCACTATGTCATGTATGTGGCCCACTATGTCATGTATGTGACCCACTATGTCATGTATGTGGCCCACTATGTCATGTATGTGACCCACTATGTCATGTATGTGGCCCACTATGTCATGTATGTGACCCACTATGTCATGTATGTGACCCACTATGTCATGTATGTGACCCACTATGTCATGTATGTGACCCACTATGTCATGTATGTGGCCCACTATGTCATGTATGTGGCCCACTATGTCATGTATGTGGCCCACTATGTCATGTATGTGGCCCACTATGTCATGTATGTGGCCCACTATGTCATTTAAGTGGCCCACTATGTCATGTATGTGACCTACTATGTCATGTATGTGGCCCACTATGTCATGTATGTGGCCCACTATGTCATGTATGTGACCCACTATGTCATGTATGTGGCCCACTATGTCATGTATGTGGCCCACTATGTCATGTATGTGACCCACTATGTCATGTATGTGGCCCACTATGTCATGTATGTGGCCCACTATGTCATGTATGTGGCCCACTATGTCATGTATGTGGCCCACTATGTCATGTATGTGGCCCACTATGTCATGTATGTGGCCCACTATGTCATGTATGTGGCCCACTATGTCATGTATGTGACCCACTATGTCATTTATGTGGCCCACTATGTCATGTATGTGGCCCACTATGTCATGTATGTGGCCCACTATGTCATGTATGTGGCCCACTATGTCATTTAAGTGGCCCACTATGTCATTTAATGTGGCCCACTATGTCATTTAAGTGGCCCACTATGTCATGTATGTGGCACACTGTGTCATTTATGTGGCCCACTATGTCATTTATGTGGCCCACTATGTCATGTATGTGGCCCACTATGTCATGTATGTGGCCCACTATGTCATTTAAGTGGCCCACTATGTCATTTAATGTGGCCCACTATGTCATTTAAGTGGCCCACTATGTCATGTATGTGGCCCACTATGTCATGTATGTGGCACACTGTGTCATGTATGTGGCACACTGTGTCATTTATGTGGCCCACTATGTCATTTATGTGGCCCACTATGTCATGTATGTGGCCCACTATGTCATGTATGTGGCCCACTATGTCATGTATGTGGCCCACTATGTCATGTATGTGGCCCACTATGTCATGTAGGTGGCCCACTATGTCATTTATGTGGCCTACTATGTCAATTATGTGGCCCACTATGTCATTTATGTGGCCCACTATGTCATGTATGTGGCCCACTATGTCATGTATGTGGCCCACTATGTCATTTATGTGGCCCACTATGTCATGTATGTGACCCACTATGTCATGTATGTGGCCCACTATGTCATTTAAGTGGCCCACTGTCATGTATGTGGCCCACTATGTCATGTATGTGACCCACTATGTCATGTATGTGGCCCACTATGTCATTTATGTGGCCCACTATGTCATTTATGTGGCCCACTATGTCATGTATGTGGCCCACTATGTCATGTATGTGACCCACTATGTCATGTATGTGGCCCACTATGTCATTTATGTGGCCCACTATGTCATGTATGTGACCCACTATGTCATGTATGTGACCCACTATGTCATGTATGTGGCCCACTATGTCATGTATGTGGCCCACTATGTCATGTATGTGGCCCACTATGTCATGAGTGTGGCCCACTATGTCATTTAAGTGGCCCACTATGTCATTTAATGTGGCCCACTATGTCATTTAAGTGGCCCACTATGTCATGTATGTGGCCCACTATGTCATTTATGTGGCCCACTATGTCATTTATGTGGCCCACTATGTCATGTATGTGGCCCACTATGTCATGTATGTGGCCCACTATGTCATGTATGTGGCCCACTATGTCATGTATGTGGCCCACTATGTCATGTATGTGGCCCACTATGTCATGTATGTGGCCCACTATGTCATGTAGGTGGCCCACTATGTCATTTATGTGGCCTACTATGTCAATTATGTGGCCCACTATGTCATTTATGTGGCCCACTATGTCATGTATGTGGCCCACTATGTCATGTATGTGGCCCACTATGTCATTTATGTGGCCCACTATGTCATGTATGTGACCCACTATGTCATGTATGTGGCCCACTATGTCATTTAAGTGGCCCACTGTCATGTATGTGGCCCACTATGTCATTTATGTGGACCACTATGTCATTTATGTGGCCCACTATGTCATGTATGTGGCCCACTATGTCATGTATGTGGCCCACTATGTCATTTAAGTGGCCCACTATGTCATTTAAGTGGCCCACTATGTCATTTATGTGGCCCACTATGTCATTTAAGTGGCCCACTATGTCATTTATGTGGCCCACTATGTCATTTATGTGTCCCACTATGTCATTTAAATGGCCCACTATGTCATTTATCTGGCCCACTATGTCATTTATGTGGCCCACTATGTCATTTATGTGGCCCACTATGTCATGTATGTGGCCAACAGTACTAAGTCACTTATGTGGCCCACCATGTCATTTATGTGGCCCACTATGTCATTTAACGTGGTATGCCACCTCCTTATAAAGTGGCCCACTATATCATTGATGTGGCCTACAGTACTAAGTCACCTACAGGTCCGCCACACCTGTTTTTAGCCCGTCACATAAATTTACGTGGTGGCCTGCTTCATCGTTTTAATGTAGCTTGTAACAGTCCTTAGAGACAACAAAAACCATGTGAGACGTAAGTAGGCAACAGTCCTCAGAGACAACAAAAACCATGTGAGACATAAGTAGGCGACAGTCCTCAGAGACAACAAAAAACGTGAAACATAAGATGGCAACAGTCCTCAGGGACAACAAAAAACATGTGAAACGTAAGTAGGCGAAAGTCCTCAGAGACAACAAAAACCATGTGAGACGTAAGGAGGCGACAGTCCTCAGAGAAAACAAAAAACAAATGAGACGTAAAGAGGCAACAGTGCTCAGAGAGAACAAAAAACATGTGAAACGTAAGGAGGCGACAGTCCTCAGAGACAACAAAAACCATGTGAGATGTAAGGAGGCGACAGTCCTCAGAGACAACAAAAACCATGTGAGACGTAAGTAGGCGACAGTCCTCAGAGACAACAAAAAACATGTGAAACATAAGATGGCAACAGTCCTCAGGGACAACAAAAAACATGTGAAACGTAAGGAGGCGACAGTCCTCAGAGACAACAAAAACCATATGAGACGTAATGAGGCGACAGTCCTCAGAGAGAACAAAAACAAATGAGACGTAAAGAGGCAACAGTTCTCAGAGACAACAAAAAACATGTGAGACGTAAGGAGCCGGCAGTCCTCAGAGAAAACAAAAACAATGTGAAACATAAAGAGGCGATAGTCCTCAGAGACAACAAAAACATGTGAGACGTAAGGAGGCGATTATTCTCAGAGACAACAAAACATGTGAGACATAAGGAGGCAACAGTCCTCAGAGACAACAAAAACCATGTGAGACGTAAGGAGCCGGCAGTCCTCAGAGAAAATAAAAACAATGTGAAACATAAGGAGGCGATAGTCCTCAGAGACAACAAAAAACATGTGAGACGTAAGGAGACGATAGTCCTCAGAGACAACAAAAAACATGTGAGACATAAGGAGGCGATAGTCCTCAGAGACAACAAAAACATGTGCGACATAAGGAGGCGATAGTCTTCAGAGACAACAAAAACCATGTGATACATAAGGAGTCTACAGTCCTCAGAGACAACAAAAACCATGTGAGACATAAGGAGGCGATTATTCTCAGAGACAACAAAAACCATGTGAGACATAAGGAGGCGACAGTCCTCAGAGACAACAAAAACAATGTGAGACAAAAGGAGGCGACAGTCCTCAGAGACAACAAAAACCATGTGAGACATAAGGAGGCGACAGTCTTCAGAGACAACAAAACCCATGTGAGATATAAGGAGGCGATTATTCTCAGAGACAACAAAAACCATGTGAGACATAAGGAGGCGACAGTCCTCAGAGACAACAAAAACCATGTGAGACGTAAGGAGCCGACAGTCCTCAGAGACAGCAAAAACAATGTGAGACATAAGGAGGCGACAGTCCTCAGCGACAACAAAAACCATGTGAGACATAAGGAGGCGACAGTCCTCAGAGACAACAAAAACAATGTGAGACAAAAGGAGGCGACAGTCCTCAGAGACAACAAAAACCATGTGAGACATAAGGAGGCGACAGTCTTCAGAGACAACAAAACCCATGTGAGACATAAGGAGGCGATTATTCTCAGAGACAACAAAAACCATGTGAGACATAAGGAGGCGACAGTCCTCAGAGACAACAAAAACCATGTGAGACGTAAGGAGTCGATAGTCCTCAGAGACAACAAATACCAAATTAGAGGTAAGGAGGTGACAGTCCTCGGAGGCAACAAAAACCACGTGAGATGTAAGGAGGCAACAGTCCTCAGAGACAAAAAAAAAACATGTGAGACGTAAGGAGTCGATAGTCCTCAGGGACAACAAATACCAAATGAGACGTAAGGACGCGACAGTCCTCAGAAGCAACAAAAACCATGTGAGATGTAAGGCGGCAACAGTCCTCAGAGACAACAAAAACTATGTGAGATGTAAGGAGGCAACAGTCCTCAGAGACAACAAAAACATGTGAGACGTAAGGAGGCAACAGTCCTCAGAGAGAACAAAAGGAGGCGACAGAGACATTCAAATGTCTTTCCTTCTGTCCTGGGGTTCAAGCAAACACGCACTCACTTAAAAAGAGACACACACACACACACACACACGCACGCGCACTCGCACACACACACACACACACACTTAAAGAGACACAATTAAGTCCTCCTCTCCACACACACACACACACACACACACACACACACACACACACACACACACACACACGCACACACTCTTAAAGAGACACAATCAAGTCCTCCTCCACACACACACACACACACACACACACACACACACACACACACACACACACACACACACACACACACACACAGTCTTAAAGAGACACAATCAAGTGGTCCTCCACACACACACACACACACACACACACACACACACACACACACACACACACACACACACACACACACACACACACACAGTCTTAAAGAGACACAATCAAGTGGTCCTCCACACACACACACACACACACACACACACACACACACACACACACACACACACACACACACACACACACACACAGTCTTAAAGAGACACAATCAAGTGGTCCTCCACACACAGGAATGCAAGTGGTCTCTAGTGGACCACAGGTCAGAGGTCATCCTGCCAAACAAAAGCAGACCTTGGACCAGTGCCAGGGTCTAACCTTGGATCAGTGCCAGGGTCTAACCTTGGACCAGTGCCAGGGTCTAACCTTGAACCAGTGCCAGGGTCTAACATGGAGCCAACATCCATTATAAGATGCTAGCATGTTGCTAATGCTAATTTGATACTTTGTCAAGTTTACTACTCAAATATTCTCAACCTTCACCTAGATTATAGTACATGACATCATTTCTTCATCTAGATTATAGTACATGACATCATTTCTTCACCTAGATTATAGTACATGACATCATTTCTTCACCTAGATTATAGTACATGACATCATTTCTTCACCTAGATTATAGTACATGACATCATTTCTTCACCTAGATTATAGTACATGACATCATTTCTTCACCTAGATTATAGTACATAACATAATTTCTTCACCTAGATTATATATAGTACATGACATCATTTCTTCATGGATGTTACAGAAAGTATGACAATGTGTTTGTCCTTACTTCTAGAATTATCTCTACATATTTACACAAAGTTTACTTCTAGAATCATCTCTACAAAGTTGACATTTGCCAGAGATATCTTTCCTGTTGCTTTCATGTCCATCACATTATTGGATTGAGTGACGGTACATGAAACTGGAGGCGCTCCTTTAATGATCTCTTTAATATATATATATATATATATATATATATATATATATATATATATATATATATATATATATACATATACAGTGCAGTCCAGTCAAGACAGCCATAACATGATGTAATGTAGACAGGTGGTGCAGGGTGATGGTGACTGTGTAGTCCAGGACATAGGGTGGTGTAATGTAGACAGGTGGTGCAGGGTGATGGTGACTGTGTAGTCCAGGACATAGGGTGGTGTAATGTAGACAGGTGGTGCAGGGTGATGGTGACTGTGTAGTCCAGGACATAGGGTGATGTAATGTAGACAGGTGGTGCAGGGTGATGGTGACTGTGTAGTCCAGGACATAGGGTGATGTAATGTAGACAGGTGGTGCAGGGTGATGGTGACTGTGTAGTCCAGGACATAGGGTGGTGTAATGTAGACAGGTGGTGCAGGGTGATGGTGACTGTGTAGTCCAGGACATAGGGTGGTGTAATGCAGACAGGTGGTGCAGGGTGATGGTGACTGTGTAGTCCAGGACATAGGGTGGTGTAATGTAGACAGGTGGTGCAGGGTGATGGTGACTGTGTAGTCCAGGACATAGGGTGGTGTAATGCAGACAGGTGGTGCAGGGTGATGGTGACTGTGTAGTCCAGGACATAGGGTGGTGTAATGCAGACAGGTGGTGCAGGGTGATGGTGACTGTGTAGTCCAGGACATAGGGTGGTGTAATGCAGACAGGTGGTGCAGGGTGATGGTGACTGTGTAGTCCAGGACATAGGGTGGTGTAATGTAGACAGGTGGTGCAGGGTGATGGTGACTGTGTAGTCCAGGACATAGGGTGGTGTAATGTAGACAGGTGGTGCAGGGTGGAGTGGACTCACAGTGTTGATGTAGAGGGCGCTGGTGGTTCCCTGCAGCGGGTAGACGGTGGTCTGGCAGCCCGTCAGAGGGGTCTCCAGCGTGTAGTGGGTGGTGTTGACCTCCGCTTTGCATTGTGGGTCCTGCAGCGTGAGGTTGGCGTTGGCAAAGCCGTTGACCTGGCAGGAAACACTCTTGTGAGTACAACTCTTCTCTAGTTGTCTCTTTTCAACTCTTATTTTCAAGTGTTATTTTAGAGTGTTATTTTCAAGTGCTATTTTGAAGTGTTCTTTTGGAGTGTTCTTTTGGAGTGTTCTTTTCAAGTGTTATTTTGGAGTGTTATTTTGGAGTGTTATTTTGGAGTGTTGTTTTCAAGTGTTGTTTTCAAGTGTTATTTTGAAGTGTTACTTTCAAGTGTTATTTTAAAGTGTTATTTTGGAGTGTTATTTTGGAGTGTTATTTTGGAGTGTTATTTTGAAGTGTTATTTTGAAGTGTTATTTTGAAATGTTATGCGATGAGGTGGCGACTTGTCCAGGGTGTACCCCGCCTTCCGCCCGATTGTAACTGAGATAGGCTCCAGCGCCCCCCGCGACCCCAAAAGGGAATAAGCGGTAGAAAATGGATGGATGGATTTTCAAGTGCTATTTTGAAGTGTTCTTTTGGAGTGTTCTTTTGGAGTGTTCTTTTCGAGTGTTCTTTTCAAGTGTTATTTTGAAGTGTTATTTTGGAGTGTTATTTTCAAGTGTTGTTTTCAAGTGTTATTTTGAAGTGTTACTTTCAAGTGTTATTTTAAAGTGTTATTTTGGAGTGTTATTTTGAAGTGTTACTTTCAAGTGTTATTTTAAAGTGTTATTTTGAAGTGTTATTTTGGAGTGTTATGCGATGAGGTGGCGACTTGTCCAGGGTGTACCCCGCCTTCCGCCCGATTGTAGCTGAGATAGGCTCCAGCGCCCCCCGCTACCCCAAAAGGGAATAAGCGGTAGAAAATGGATGGATGGATGGATGTTGGAGTGTTATTTTAAAGTGTTATTTTGGAATGTTATTTTGGAGTGTTATTTTGGAGTGTTATTTTCAAGTGTTATTTTTGACATGTTCTTTTCAAGTGGTATTTTTAAGTGTTATTTTGGAGTGTTATTTTGGAGTGTTATTTTGGAGTGTTCTTTTCAAGTGTTATTTTCAAGTGTTACTTTCAAGTGTTATTTTGGAGTGTTATTTTTGAAGTGTTATTTTCGAAGTGTTATTTTCAAGTGTTCTTTTCAAGTGTTCTTTTCAAGTGTTCTTTTGGAATGTTATTTTGGGGTGTTATTTTTGAAGTGTTATTTTCAAGTGTTATTTTCAAGTGTTCTTTTCAAGTGTTACTTTCAAGTGTTCTTTTCAAGTGGTATTTTGGAATGTTATTTTGGGGTGTTATTTTTGAAGTGTTATTTTCAAGTGTTATTTTCAATTTTTATTTGCATCTTCCACTCTCCTGGTGCCACATTGTTCAACTTCCCCTTTGCCCAAGTAAATAAAGTTCCCCCCTGTGTTTCCAACAAAAAAACACCCGCCCGGGTAAATTTTGTTCCACAGGAACTTTTTATTAGTTCCTAAGTAGCGAGGTGGGGGCTTTCCAAAGTTCCCAAGAAGCTTAGATTTTGAAGATTGGCACCATCTTGGAAGTATGCTAACATCTCTTATATTAGCATGCTAATGTTTTATGCTAGCTTTTTAACAAATGTTTTCTGTTTAAACCTACAAATCCTGGATTTTGATACCTAGCTCCTAGTATGCTAACGTTTCTAATAATAGCACGTTACATTAGCATGCTCTTTTTTATGCTAGCTTTTTAGCTAAATGTGTGTGTTTGAACCGAAAAATCCATACTTGGCAACACATTAAAAGTGTGGACCCCAGGTTAGAGGTTCAGGCCCATTACACTTTTTGTGGGAATGTTGTAGTTATCATTTTACTGCTACTTCTAGCGCAGCTGCGTGTACATGCTAGCTTTAAAGCACGGTCAGAAAAAGTTGTCTGACGGAGTGTAAAGATGCTAACGTGACTCAGCGTGTGCTAAAGAACGCTGATTGTGCAGTTTTTACCCGCCCTAGTCTTCAAAGCAGGGCTGTGCAACCATTAAATATTTACTTAACTCAATATTAATCACGATTAATCACAAAGAGATATTATTTGTCATGATTAATACGTGACCACCTCCTTAAAGTTCTGTAATCAATCAGAAATATCAAGTAGCTAAAATGCACCAAACATGTTTAGCATTTTTCCCATCATGCATTGCAGGGGATTCTGAATGATGTGTTGTGCTTGGACATTTTTTTATAATGTCCGCATGAGCAGGTTGTGTTATGTGTGTTGACTTTTTCTGTGTGTTTATTTGAGTCGGAAAGGTTGTTGGGATTGGGTCGTATATAAAAATGCTGTGCTGTGTACACTTCATAATGCGATTCATGGTCATTAACCTGAACTACTCATGTCGTCCACAAGATTGTGACAAACTTGAAGCGATTACACAGTCATCCATCCATTTTCTACTGCTTCATTACACAGTCAGATGTTTCAAAATAATTGGAGGCAGATTACTTGTGACGCCAAACTGAACATGCCGGGGGGGGGGGGGGGGGGGGGGGGGGGCGCACTTGGCCGTTCAGTTTGGACAACCCCGGCCCTCGACAAATATATTGAACATATACTGATGAAACATTCACTTCAGGGGGGGCGTGAATGTTTGCACCTGTAAGGGCTTCTAAATAGTGGGGCAAATAAAGTGGATTGGATTGGATTGCGGCGGGTCCCCCTTGGGGGGAGGGGGAGAGGGATCGGGCGCTGTGAGGAGTCACGGTAAAGACTTGTCTTGAGAGTCAAGTAAACATTTATCTTGACACTAACAGATCAAATACATTTAATTGGCTCAGTGTAGTTCTAGTCAAAATAGCGGAATTTAGGGGGGTTGGGGGGCGTGAGAAAAAAAAATCCGACCATGAGAGATACAATTGATTGGCTCTGTGTAATTCTATTTAAAATTGAGGACTTTAGGGGGGCATGATAAATAAATCAGACCATGAGAGATATAATTGATTGGCTCTATGTAGTTATAGTCAAAATGGCGGACTTGGGAGGGGCATGATAAAAAAATCAGACTATGAGAGATATAATTGATTGGCTCTATGTAGTTATAGTCAAAATGGCGGACTTGGGGGGGGCATGATAAAAAAATCAGACTATGAGAGATATAATTGATTGGCTCTACGTAGTTATAGTCAAAATGGCAGACTTGGGGGGGGGGGGGGGGGCATGATAAAAAAAATCTGACTATGAGAAATATAATTGATTAGCTCTACGTAGTTATAGTTAAAATGGCGGACTTAAGTGGGGGCATGAGAAAAAATCCCGACCATGAGAGATATAATTGATTAGTTCTAGTCAAAATGGCGGAATTTGGGGGAAGGGGGGGGGTGAGAAAAAAAATCCGACCATGAGAGATATAATTGATTGGCTCTGTGTAATACTATTTAAAATTGAGGACTTTAGGGGGGGCATGATAAATAAATCCGACTATGAGAGATATAATTTATTGGCGCTACGTAGTTCTAGTCAAAATGGTGGACTATAGAGGGGGCATGATAAAAAAAATCAGACCATGAGAGATATAATTGATTGGCTCTACGCAGTTATAGTCAAAATGGCGGACTTGGGGGGGGCATGATAAAAAATCCGACTATGAGAGATATAATTGATTGGCTCTACGTAGTTATAGTTAAAATGGCAGACTTTAGGGGGTGCATGAGAAAAAAAATCTGACCATGAGAGATATAATTGATTAGCTCTATGTAGTTATAGTTAAAATGGCAGACTTAAGTGGGGGCATGAGAAAAAATCCCGACCATGAGAAATATAATTGACTAGTTCTCGTCAAAATGGTGGACTTTAGGGGGGTGTGAGAACCAAATCCGACCATGAAAGATATAATTGATTAGTTATAGTCAAAATGGCGGACCTTAGGGTGGTGTGAGAACCAAATCCGACCACGAGAGATATAATTGATTAGTTGTAGTCAAACTGGCGGACTTTAGGGGGGGCGTGAGAACCAAATGCGACCATGAGAGATATAATTGGTTAGTTCTAGTAAAAATGGCGGACCTTAGGGGCGGTGTGAGAACCAAATCTGTCCATGAGAGATATAATTGGTTAGTTCTAGTCAAAATGGCGGACTTTAGGGGGGGGGGGCGTGAGAACTAAATCCGACCATGAGAGATATAATTGGTTAGTTATAGTCAAAATGGCGGACCTTAGGGGGGTGTCAGAACCAAATCCGACCATGAGAGATATAATTGATTAGTTATAATCAAAATGGTGGACTTTAGGGGGGTGTCAGAACCAAATCCGACCATGACAGATATAATTGATTAGTTATATTCAAAATGGTGGACCTTAGGGGGGTATCAGAACCAAATCAGACCTTGAGAGATATAATGTATTAGTTCTAGTCAAAATGGCAGACTTTAGGGGGGGCGTGAGAACCAAATCCGACCATGAGAGATATAATTGGTTAGTTCTAGTCAAAATGGCGGACTTTAGGGGGGTGTGAGAACCAAATCCGACCATGAGAGATATAATTGGTTAGTTCTAGTCAAAATGGCTGACTTTGGGGGGGGGGGGGGGGGGCGTGAGAACCAAATCCGACCATGAGAGATATAATTGGTTAGTTCTAGTCAAAATGGCGGACCTTAAGGGGGGGGTGAGAACCAAATCCGATCATGAGAGATATAATTGGTTAGTTCTAGTCAAAATGGCGGACTTTAAGGGGGGCGTGAGAACCAAATCCGACCATGAGAGATATAATTGGTTAGTTATAGTCAAAATGGCGGACCTTAGGGGGGTGTCAGAACCAAATCAGCCCACGAGAGATGTAATTGATTAGTTCTAGTCAAAATGACAGACTTTAGGGGGGCGTAAGAACCAAATTTGACCATGAGAGATATAATTGGTTAGTTCTAGTCAAAATGGCGGACATTAGGGGGGGTGTCAGAACCAAATCCGACCAAGAGAGATATAATTGATTAGTTCTAGTCAAAATGGCGGACCGTAGGGGGGTGTCAGAACCAAATCAGCCCACGAGAGATATAATTGATTAGTTCTAGTCAAAATGGCAGACTTTAGGGGGGGCGGAAGAACCAAATCCGACCATGAGAGATATAATTGGTTAGTTCTAGTCAAAATGGCGGACCGTAGGGGGGTGTCAGAACCAAATCAGTCCACGAGAGATATAATTGATTAGTTCTAGTCAAAATGGCAGACTTTAGGGGGGCGTAAGAACCAAATCCGACCATGAGAGATATAATTGGTTAGTTCTAGTCAAAATGGCGGACTTTAGGGGGGTGTGAGAACCAAATTTGTCCATGAGAGATATAATTTGTTAGTTCTAGTCAAAATGGCGGACTTTAGGGGGGGCGTGAGAACCAAATCCAACCATGAGAGATATAATTGGTTAGTTCTAATCAAAATGGCGGACACTTTGACACTGCATGAGATATTTTCAGGTGGCTCGCTCACCTCCAGGCTCTCCTTGCTGATGCTGACCACCATCTTGGCGTCTTCACACTGCACGGCGAGGCTCACGCTCGGGGCCTCCCAGGGGCGGTCGTCCAGGAGGGAGGGCAGCGGCAGGCCCTCGGACTCCGGGGGAGGGAACGGGAAGGGCGGGCCAGAGCGCCGCAAAGCCCCCCCCGACGCCGGGCCGGATTGGCGCAGGATGGCGAGCTCTGGGGGCAAGGCGGCGTCCGGGTGACGGTGAGCTTCTAGAAGCCGCACGTCAAAGTGGTTGGCGAGGGGCGTGCTGGTGTACGAGGTGGTGGCGCCGTAGTTGTGCTGATGCAACCATGTGATGAGTGCTCGGGGTCCGGGGGGAAGCTGCTGCTTGGGGGTCTTGGACACCTGCATCCTTCTCTCAGTGCCGGGACTCACGCTGATGCTGTCAGACGCCTGGAGACACACATCACCGCATATCATAGCAAGATCAATGACCTTTCACCTCAACAGCTCATGTGACTAAAATATTCACTTCAATGCTTTTTGGGTGTAAAGTTATAAAATATAGAAATAAAATGTGCATTTAGTCTAATAATCTGTTCCAGGGTCAAACTGTGGCCATCATCAAATAGTACAGGAAGGAAGTTGTCAAACTATTTATACTTAATTACAGTGTTCCACAAGTTACTTAAGTCATTATAGTTCATTGTTACTTTCCCCATAAACTAATTACTAACAGAATTATTCTTCAAGAAAGGGAAAATAATTCATCTGTTACTAATTTAAAAAAAAAGACATTTCTGGCATATGCAGGTGAGAGATGTTTCATGAGAGCAGAGTGAGTGTGCACCTTTAGTACATCTCTCCCACTGGGGGAGACTAAAAGTCTGTCTTAGTACATCTCTTCCACTGTGGGAGAATAAAAGTCTGTCATGAAGGCCACAGTTTAACCCGGAACAGATTATTACTATTTACTTAGTTTCCTGTGGGAAGAAGAACAAATAGGCTGTCACTTCCTGTATGTGTCCCAATACTTATGTCCTCATGGTGTCTGCGCCATTCAGGAAATAATGTACAGTATCTTTTTCATT
This sequence comes from Nerophis lumbriciformis, assembly GCF_033978685.3. Lineage (NCBI taxonomy): Eukaryota > Metazoa > Chordata > Actinopteri > Syngnathiformes > Syngnathidae > Nerophis > Nerophis lumbriciformis. The sequence continues at coordinate 431,354 of NC_084565.2, forward strand.
CAGCAAAGTATTGATCTGATTTATAGTACAACCAATTGTTGAATACTCTTTATAGTACAACCTACTGTTAAAAAATACTCTTTATAGTACAACCTACTGTTAAATACTCTTTATAGTACAACCTATTGTTAAATACTCTTTATAGTACAACTTATTGTTAAATACTTTTTATAGTACAACTTATTGTTAAATACTCTTTATAGTACAACCTGTTGTTAAATACCTGCACAATGCGCAGAGTGAGACCTCTTCTCTTCTACACCAGAGACCAACAAACATGAGGCCCAAGAGTTCTGATTGGCAAACATGTCTGCCAATCAAACGCCTCTTCCAATTAGGTGATGGCACTAGTTACACTTCAGTATTGATGAACGGTGCAGCCTTACTTCCAAACATAGTTTGACTTCACTCACCACCACGCTGAGCTTGCCCACCACATTGTGGGACTGTATATAAGTACAAATAATAGTTGTGACTTCACTCACCACCACGCTGAGCTTGCCCACCACGTTGTGGGACCGTATAGTTGTGATTTCACTCACCACCACGCTGAGCTTGCCCACCACGTTGTGGGACATGATAAAAGTATAAATAATAGTTGTGACTTCACTCACCACCACGCTGAGCTTGCCCACCACGTTGTAGGACATGATATAAGTAGTTGTGACATCACTTACCACCACGCTGAGCTTGCCCACCATGTTGTGGGACTCTTGTGACTTCACTCACCACCACGCTGAGCTTGCCCACCACGTTGTGGGACATGATATAAGTATAAATAATAGTTGTGACTTCACTCACCACCACGCTGAGCTTGCCCACCACGTTGTGGGACATGATATAAATATAAATAATAGTTGTGACTTCACTCACCACCACGCTGAGCTTGCCCACCACGTTGTGGGACATGATATAAGTATAAATAATAGTTGTGACTTCACTCACCACCACGCTGAGCTTGCCCACCACGTTGTGGGACATGATATAAATATAAATAATAGTTGTGACTTCACTCACCACCACGCTGAGCTTGCCCACCACGTTGTAGGACATGATATAAGTAGTTGTGACATCACTTACCACCACGCTGAGCTTGCCCACCATGTTGTGGGACTCTTGTGACTTCACTCACCACCACGCTGAGCTTGCCCACCACGTTGTGGGACATGATATAAGTATAAATAATAGTTGTGACTTCACTCACCACCACGCTGAGCTTGCCCACCACGTTGTGGGACATGATATAAGTATAAATAATAGTTGTGACTTCACTCACCACCACGCTGAGCTTGCCCACCACGTTGTGGGACCGTATAGTTGTGATTTCACTCACCACCACGCTGAGCTTGCCCACCACGTTGTGGGACATGATAAAAGTATAAATAATAGTTGTGACTTCACTCACCACCACGCTGAACTTGCCCACCACGTTGTAGGACATGATATAAGTAGTTGTGACATCACTTACCACCACGCTGAGCTTGCCCACCATGTTGTGGGACTCTTGTGACTTCACTCACCACCACGCTGAGATTGCCCACCACGTTGTGGGACATGATATAAGTATAAATAATAGTTGTGACTTCACTCACCACCACGCTGAGCTTGCCCACTACGTTGTGGGACATGATATAAGTATAAATAATAGTTGTGACTTCACTCACCACCACGCTGAGCTTGCCCACCACGTTGTGGGACATGATATAAGTATAAATAATAGTTGTGATTTCACTCACCACCACACTGAGCTTGCCCACCACGTTGTGGGACATGATATAAGTATAGTTGTGACATCACTCACCACCACGCTGAGCTTGCCCACCACGTTGTGGGACTTGATGACCCAGTTGACTGACTTGGTGCACTTGAGCAGCAGGACCACATCACGGTGTAGTGGAGCGTCGTCCTCCTGGGGCCGCAGCTCTACCACCACGTCCACCTGGAAGGCACTGTGGCACCAAAGAGGAGGTTATGAGGACGGGGTTTATCGGGTGCTCCAGGGGCCCCTATCATGTGCTCCAGGGGCCCCTCTAATGCTGACTGCATTGGCCCTCAGTGCACAGTTGTAAGGCTAAAAATGAGTTACCGGTATTTAAATAGTCCCAGTCCTGGTAGATCTCGTGTGAGAGGAGGGGGGGGGGGGGGGGGGGGGGTTTGATCATTGGAGCCATATGAATCCTCCCAACAACCACTTTAGCACATTTTGGAACGCCCACTTTTAACTCCTAAATGTGGGCGGGGCCTGCTGACGTCCCCCAGAGTAGACAAAGTCCTTTCTGAGTAGGATGTGTTGTGGTGGCGTCGTGTCAGACATTTCTGAGTAGGATGTGTTGTGGTGGCATCGTGTCAGACATTTCTGAGTAGGATGTGTTGTGGTGGCGTCATGTCAGGCATTTCTGAGTAGGATGTGTTGTGGTGGCATCGTGTCAGACATTTCTGAGTAGGATGTGTTGTGGTGGCATCGTGTCAGACATTTCTGAGTAGGATGTGTTGTGGTGGCGTCATGTCAGGCATTTCTGAGTAGGATGTGTTGTGGTGGCATCGTGTCAGACATTTCTGAGTAGGATGTGTTGTGGTGGCATCGTGTCAGACATTTCTGAGTAGGATGTGTTGTGGTGGCGTCGTGTCAGACATTTCTGAGTAGGATGTGTTGTGGTGGCGTCGTGTCAGACATTTCTGAGTAGGATGTGTTGTGGTGGCATCGTGTCAGACATTTCTGAGTAGGATGTGTTGTGGTGGCGTCGTGTCAGGCATTTCTGAGAAGGATGTGTTGTGGTGGCGTCGTGTCAGGCATTTCTGAGTAGGATGTGTTGTGGTGGCATCGTGTCAGACATTTCTGAGTAGGATGTGTTGTGGTGGCATCGTGTCAGGCATTTCTGAGAAGGATGTGTTGTGGTGGCGTCGTGTCAGGCATTTCTGAGTAGGATGTGTTGTGGTGGCGTCGTGTCAGACATTTCTGAGTAGGATGTGTTGTGGTGGCGTCGTGTCAGGCATTTCTGAGTAGGATGTGTTGTGGTGGCATCGTGTCAGACATTTCTGAGTAGGATGTGTTGTGGTGGCATCGTGTCAGACATTTCTGAGTAGGATGTGTTGTGGTGGCGTCGTGTCAGACATTTCTGAGTAGAATGTGTTGTGGTGGAGTCGTGTCAGGCATTTCTGAGTAGGATGTGTTGTGGTGGCGTCGTATCAGACATTACTGAGTATGATGTGTTGTGGTGGCGTCGTGTCAGGCATTTCTGAGTAGGATGTGTTGTGGTGGCGTCGTGTCAGACATTTCTGAGTAGGATGTGTTGTGGTGGCATCGTGTCAGACATTTCTGAGTAGGATGTGTTGTGGTGGCGTCGTGTCAGGCATTTCTGAGTAGGATGTGTTGTGGTGGCGTCGTGTCAGACATTTCTGAGTAGGATGTGTTGTGGTGGCGTCGTGTCAGGCATTTCTGAGTAGGATGTGTTGTGGTGGCATCGTGTCAGACATTTCTGAGTAGGATGTGTTGTGGTGGCATCGTGTCAGACATTTCTGAGTAGGATGTGTTGTGGTGGCGTCGTGTCAGACATTTCTGAGTAGAATGTGTTGTGGTGGAGTCGTGTCAGGCATTTCTGAGTAGGATGTGTTGTGGTGGCGTCGTATCAGACATTACTGAGTATGATGTGTTGTGGTGGCGTCGTGTCAGGCATTTCTGAGTAGGATGTGTTGTGGTGGCGTCGTATCAGACATTACTGAGTATGATGTGTTGTGGTGGCGTCGTGTCAGGCATTTCTGAGTAGGATGTGTTGTGGTGGCGTCGTGTCAGACATTTCTGAGTAGGATGTGTTGTGGTGGCGTCGTGTCAGGCATTTCTGAGTAGGATGTGTTGTGGTGGCGTCGTGTCAGGCATTTCTGAGTAGGATGTGTTGTGGTGGCGTCGTGTCAGACATTTCTGAGTAGGATGTGTTGTGGTGGCATCGTGTCAGACATTTCTGAGTAGGATGTGTTGTGGTGGCATCGTGTCAGGCATTTCTGAGAAGGATGTGTTGTGGTGGCGTCGTGTCAGGCATTTCTGAGTAGGATGTGTTGTGGTGGCGTCGTGTCAGACATTTCTGAGTAGGATGTGTTGTGGTGGCGTCGTGTCAGGCATTTCTGAGTAGGATGTGTTGTGGTGGCATCGTGTCAGACATTTCTGAGTAGGATGTGTTGTGGTGGCGTCGTGTCAGACATTTCTGAGTAGAATGTGTTGTGGTGGAGTCGTGTCAGGCATTTCTGAGTAGGATGTGTTGTGGTGGCGTCGTATCAGACATTACTGAGTATGATGTGTTGTGGTGGCGTCGTGTCAGGCATTTCTGAGTAGGATGTGTTGTGGTGGCGTCGTATCAGACATTACTGAGTATGATGTGTTGTGGTGGCGTCGTGTCAGGCATTTCTGAGTAGGATGTGTTGTGGTGGCGTCGTGTCAGACATTTCTGAGTAGGATGTGTTGTGGTGGCATCGTGTCAGACATTTCTGAGTAGGATGTGTTGTGGTGGCGTCGTGTCAGGCATTTCTGAGTAGGATGTGTTGTGGTGGCGTCGTGTCAGACATTTCTGAGTAGGATGTGTTGTGGTGGCGTCGTGTCAGGCATTTCTGAGTAGGATGTGTTGTGGTGGCATCGTGTCAGACATTTCTGAGTAGGATGTGTTGTGGTGGCATCGTGTCAGACATTTCTGAGTAGGATGTGTTGTGGTGGCGTCGTGTCAGACATTTCTGAGTAGAATGTGTTGTGGTGGAGTCGTGTCAGGCATTTCTGAGTAGGATGTGTTGTGGTGGCGTCGTATCAGACATTACTGAGTATGATGTGTTGTGGTGGCGTCGTGTCAGGCATTTCTGAGTAGGATGTGTTGTGGTGGCGTCGTATCAGACATTACTGAGTATGATGTGTTGTGGTGGCGTCGTGTCAGGCATTTCTGAGTAGGATGTGTTGTGGTGGCGTCGTGTCAGACATTTCTGAGTAGGATGTGTTGTGGTGGCGTCGTATCAGACATTACTGAGTATGATGTGTTGTGGTGGCGTCGTGTCAGGCATTTCTGAGTAGGATGTGTTGTGGTGGCGTCGTGTCAGACATTTCTGAGTAGGATGTGTTGTGGTGGCATCGTGTCAGACATTTCTGAGTAGGATGTGTTGTGGTGGCGTCGTGTCAGGCATTTCTGAGAAGGATGTGTTGTGGTGGAGTCGTGTCAGGATGAATAGTCCGACATGTCTGGCAGTGGTAGCAACACAACTAAAGTCAGAACCTGCAGAGAAACAGAGCAAAGTAGACTAGACGCTCAAAAACTAAGACAAAAAGGTCAGCCACTAGTTTTCTATTTTGTGTCCTCTTCTACTGATGTTTTTCTTCTTCTACTGAAGTCAGGAAACGGTGATAATATTTATATCTTCCCGTTTAGATTAAGAATTTATTATCATCCTAACAAAGATTTCTTGTTTTTCTGGCCATCTCCAGGTCTAAGTTGGATGTCAACTTGTGGGTTTGTGTCCACAACCTTCTACTATCCAGGTGAGAGACACCATTTATCATCTACAACTAACTTTCACCTGCTCAGAGGCCATGCAGCAGCTAGTTAGTTAGTTAGTTGGAAGGTTTAAGGGCTGAATGGTGCACTCCTGTTAGCTGACTGTTGCTAGCACTTATTTGTTACTTAGAATGTGTCCAAAAAGAAAAACATGCATAAGGATTGTGAATAAGTATGGTCACCTGAGACCTTAGACCAGTTAAGTTTACCTGCTGGAGTTGGGGGCCTGGAGCTCGATGATGTGGACCTCCTGGTCTTGATCCTGGTCCTGGTCCTGGTGGTCTGCAGACACGACGCAGCCTTTGGAAGGCTGTGGCTGCACGTAGCCCCCCAGGTAGTTGAGGGACAGGAACCTGCTGTCGATCTTGCACGTGTCCGAGAACATCGGGTCTGTAAGGCCAGAGGATGGGGGTTAGTGGGGTCATAAGGTCAGATGGGGGGTTTAGTGGGGTCATAAGGTCAGATGGAGGTTAGTAGGGTCATAAGGTCAGATGGAGGTTAGTGGGGTCATAAACTCCTCAACGCTTCTAATAGCGAGAAGCAGTGCCACTCCTCCTCAACGCTTCCTTTCTGGCAAGGTGAAACTCTCAAGACAAGGTGACACCTGACTGACCACCACATGGTCTTTGGGGGAAAGATGGAGGTCCTCATACCACCCTGATGAAGGTGGGACACACACACACACACACACACACACACACACACACACACACACACACACACACACACACACACACACCTTCTCCCACTTTGACGTAGACGTCTCGGGTCATCCTGATCTCGGAGAAGGAGGTGAGTGCCTGGTAGGTCTTGAGGGTCCAGGTGAGGAGGTGCTGGTTGCCGTGTGGGAGGAGCTCCTGGTGGACCTGGCAGGACCGGGAGAAGTTGCCAGGTGGGAAGCGCACCTCCGAGCCCTGGGACACCTGCAGGGGGAGGAGTCAACTTCTTAACAGAAAATACCAACTTTTGATAGAAACACAATCAATTTGTTGCAGACAGCAAAAAGCACATGTTTCTGTACAGTTTGTCCCCTGCCTGTGGAGATGTTTCACTACTTTGTACCACGGGTGGTCAACAACGTACTCGTTAGGGGAACCTGTAGTTCTAGTTGTTGGCAGGTATGGCAAAGAGACTGATCAAGACTTTAACACATTGTAGGTCGGAAAAAAACAAGAAAATCTGAGAATATTTGTTTTATTTTGACAGTGGTAAAAAAGATGGATTCTGACTATAGACGGAAAAATCACACGCCTGGTATTTCTTTTCCTTTTTTGTTAACGGGCGTGTCATCACATCATGACATTGCTGCTTTTACCAGCAGAGGAGCATGTTGGGCAGCGCACACACACAGAGTACTTACAAGCAGACACAGTGTGTAGACAGAAAAGAGAGAATGGACACATTTTGGTGTAAAAAGTCAAGATAAAGGTGAAGTTATAACACTGAAACACCCTCAGGAAGAGCTGCTTTAACACATGGCTAGCTAGCTAGCGGCTAACGTCCATCCGCAGTGTTTTAGCTACTTCACTAATCCTGGTCTCCATGGCGACAAATAAAGTACGTTTCTTACAAGTAACATTATCAGTCGAGGAGGAGGACTAGCTAAACATGTTTCACTACACAGCGTAGGAGGATACAATAGCTCACAATGTAAACAAACGCCATGGGTGGATCTACACCTGACATCCACTGTAATGATACCAAGTACAGGAGCGTTTTGTATTCAACAAATACTTTTCATGACAGAGGCACTAAAAAGGTGTGTTATTGTTTGTGCTGTGGCGCCATCTTTTGGACAAGTTTGCTCACTGCAGGTTCCTTCAGCTGGAAGAGTTTGTCCAGAGCGTTTCTACTCGTGTGGATTCTTCATTCATCACTCCAAGCTACGTTTGTAAGTTTTACAATATAACTAAAACTATTCTCACTTACTAAAGTGTCCCATGTGTGATGTCTGTAGGAGTGTTTTCATGCATATATACATGCTCTCGTACTGCTAGCGTCGTTAGCATTAGCTAATATGCTAACACGTTTAAAAATGTCTGTGTTAGTATTATTAACGTACATTCTTTTTGTGTTGTTTCACTTTCACAAATTCTTCAGTAAATTCACCAAAACGTCAGCGTGGAGTTATTGAGTCCATGACCATGACTTCTGTTTTGTTTGATCAGCCGTTTTACTGCCGTGTTACAGACACCGTTTGTAAACAGTAAAGGTATGTAAATAAATATGTACAAAATGGGTATATATATCTGCGGCTAATACATGTAAACATATTTATTTCTTCTTAAAGTGTGGTGGGCGGGGCTTAAATACCGGTGCCCTCTATCGGTACATTAGAAATGAGGATATTTACATCAAATACATTTTCCTTCTGCTCCTTATCTACCATAATAATATGGATGGTCCTGGATATGAAACACTGATCCAGGACCAACAGGACATCTTCAGAATGAAGAAGCTGTGGTATCTTCAGAAGAAACATGGACTTTGTTACTTCTTGGAGAGAAGCTGTGGTATCTTCAGAAGGAATGTGGACTTGGTCACTTCTTGGAGAAATTCTGTGGTATCTTCAGAAGGAACGTAGACTTGGTCACTTCTTGGAGAGAAGCTGTGGTATCTTCAGAAGGAACGCGGACTTTGTCACTTCTTGGAGAGAAGCTGTGGTATCTTCAGAAGGAACGTGGACTTTGTCACTTCTTGGAGAGAAGCTGTGGTATCTTCAGAAGGAACGTGGACTTGGTCACTTCTTGGAGAGAACATGTGGTATCTTCAGAAGGAACGTGGACTTTGTCACTTCTTGGAGAGAAGCTGTGGTATCTTCAGAAGGAACGTGGACTTTGTCACTTCTTGGAGAGAAGCTGTGGTATCTTCAGAAGGAACGTGGACTTTGTCACTTCTTGGAGAGAAGCTGTGGTATCTTCAGGAGGAACGTGGACTTTGTCACTTCTTGGAGAGAAGCTGTGGTATCTTCAGAAGGAAAGTAGACTTTGTTACTTCTTGGAGAGAAGCTGTGGTATCTTCAGAAGGAACGTGGACTTTGTTACTTCTTGGAGAGAAGCTGTGGTATCTTCAGAAGGAAAGTAGACTTTGTTACTTCTTGGAGAGAAGCTGTGGTATCTTCAGAAGGAACGTGGACTTTGTCACTTCTTGGAGAAATTCTGTGGTATCTTCAGAAGGAACGTAGACTTGGTCACTTCTTGGAGAGAAGCTGTGGTATCTTCAGAAGGAACGCGGACTTTGTCACTTCTTGGAGAGAAGCTGTGGTATCTTCAGAAGGAACGTGGACTTTGTCACTTCTTGGAGAGAAGCTGTGGTATCTTCAGAAGGAACGTGGACTTGGTCACTTCTTGGAGAGAACATGTGGTATCTTCAGAAGGAACGTGGACTTGGGTCACTTCTTGGAGAAATTCTGTGGTATCTTCAGAAGGAACGTGGACTTTGTCACTTCTTGGAGAGAAGCTGTGGTATCTTCAGAAAGAACGTGGACTTGGGTCACTTCTTGGAGAAATTCTGTGGTATCTTCAGAAGGAACGTGGACTTTGTCACTTCTTGGAGAGAAGCTGTGGTATCTTCAGGAGGAATGTGGACTTTGTCACTTCTTGGAGAGAAGCTGTGGTATCTTCAGAAGGAACGTGGACTTTGTTACTTCTTGGAGAGAAGCTGTGGTATCTTCAGAAGGAACGTGGACTTTGTTACTTCTTGGAGAGAAGCTGTGGTATCTTCAGAAGGAAAGTAGACTTTGTTACTTCTTGGAGAGAAGCTGTGGTATCTTCAGAAGGAACGTGGACTTTGTTACTTCTTGGAGAGAAGCTGTGGTATCTTCAGAAGGAAAGTAGACTTTGTTACTTCTTGGAGAAATTCTGTGGTATCTTCAGAAGGAACGTGGACTTGGTCACTTCTTGGAGAGAATATGTGGTATCTTCAGAAGGAACGTGGACTTTGTCACTTCTTGGAGAGAAGCTGTGGTATCTTCAGGAGGAATGTGGACTTTGTCACTTCTTGGAGAGAAGCTGTGGTATCTTCAGAAGGAAAGTAGACTTTGTTACTTCTTGGAGAGAAGCTGTGGTATCTTCAGAAGGAAAGTAGACTTTGTTACTTCTTGGAGAGAAGCTGTGGTATCTTCAGAAGGAACGTGGACTTTGTTACTTCTTGGAGAGAAGCTGTGGTATCTTCAGAAGGAAAGTAGACTTTGTTACTTCTTGGAGAGAAGCTGTGGTATCTTCAGAAGGAACGTGGACTTTGTTACTTCTTGGAGAGAAGCTGTGGTATCTTCAGAAGGAAAGTAGACTTTGTTACTTCTTGGAGAAATTCTGTGGTATCTTCAGAAGGAACGTGGACTTGGGTCACTTCTTGGAGAGAAGCTGTGGTATCTTCAGAAGGAACGTGGACTTGGATCACTTCTTGGAGAGAAGCTGTGGTATTTTCAGAAGGAACGTGGACTTTGTCACTTCTTGTGACGTGTGATACTACGTCTTATACTACATCTTTTACCACGTCTGATACTACGTCTGATACTACGTCTTATACTATGTCTGATACTACGTCTGATACTACGTGTGATACAACGTCTGATACTACGCCTGATACAACGTCTGGTACTACGTCTGATACTACGTGTGATACAACGTCTGATACTACGTCTGATACTACGTCTGATACTACGTCTTATACTACGTGTGATATTAGGTCTGATACTCCGTGTGATACTACGTGTGATACTACGGCGGGGACAGCAGGAAGTGGAAAAGTGAGTGTGGTGAGCACCAAGGACTTCATCAGCTTAATGAGAGCATAATTAGTGGTGTTGCAACCTCAGAGTCAAATTAGCTGCAGGCTTTCACCGCTGATGGAGACCTCAGGAATTTGACCAAGTAAGCACTCCAGGCTGGAAACCCCCACCACTACTACTCTCCCCCTACACCACCTTCCCCTCCACCACTACTCTCACCCTACACCACCCTCACCCACCATCACTACTCTCCCCCTACACCACCCTCACCACCACCACTACTCTCCCCCTACACCACCCTCACCCACCACCACTACTCTCCCCTTACACCACCCTCCCCTCCCTCCCCACCACCACTACTCTCCCCCTAGATAGTATAGAGCAGGTAGAAGAGAACATTAGCGTGTGGTCATATAACAGCAAGTCATTAGCGATGGATGCCGTCAGAAGTTGGAAGGCAGGAGCATGATGTCACCTCACTTTACTGACTGAGTCCAGTTGAAGGCAAGAAATGGATACAAACAAAGGGTCTGACTAAGCAAACCATGAACAGAACAATCCCCAAAAAACACTAAAGATCCAAGAACCTGTGTGGTCTTTTTTTTTCCTTTTTAGACTGGAAAAATCATTAAATAAATATAACTTGCTCAAAGTTACTAAGTTCATGAACAAAAGCACTAAAGCAGTCCAAGAAAAGCAACCATATACTTTATGTATATATATATATATATATATATATATATATATATATATATATATATATATATATATATATATATATATATATATATATACATACACACAGTATATGTATGTACTGTATATATATATATATACTGTAAATACATATATTGTATATATACTGTAGTGTCTTCCTTCCACATCTACACCAACAACATCAGTGTCTTCCATCAACATCTACACCAACAACATCAGTGTCTTCCATCAACATCTACACCAACAACCTCAGTGTCTTCCATCAACATCTACACCAACAACATCAGTGTCTTCCATCAACATCTACACCAACAACATCAGTGTCTTCCATCAACATCTACACCAACAACATCAGTGTCTTCCATCAACATCTACACCAACAACATCAGTGTCTTCCATCAACATCTACACCAACAACATCAGTGTCTTCCATCAACATCTACACCAACAACATCAGTGTCTTCCATCAACATCTACACCAACAACATCAGTGTCTTCCATCAACATCTACACCAACAACATCAGTGTCTTCCATCAACATCAACACCAACAACATCAGTGTCTTCCATCAACATCTACACCAACAACATCAGTGTCTTCCATCAACATCTACACCAACAACATCAGTGTCTTCCATCAACATCTACACCAACAACATCAGTGTCTTCCATCAACATCTACACCAACAACATCAGTGTCTTCCATCAACATCAACACCAACAACATCAGTGTCTTCCATCAACATCTACACCAACAACATCAGTGTCTTCTATCAACATCTACACCAACAACATCAGTGTCTTCCATCAACATCTACACCAACAACATCAGTGTCTTCCATCAACATCTACACCAACAACATCAGTGTCTTCCATCAACATCTACACCAACAACATCAGTGTCTTCCATCAACATCTACACCAACAACATCAGTGTCTTCCATCAACATCTACACCAACAACATCAGTGTCTTCCATCAACATCTACACCAACAACATCAGTGTCTTCCATCAACATCTACACCAACAACATCAGTGTCTTCCATCAACATCTACACCAACAACATCAGTGTCTTCCATCAACATCTACACCAACAACATCAGTGTCTTCCATCAACATCTACACCAACAACATCAGTGTCTTCCATCAACATCTACACCAACAACATCAGTGTCTTCCATCAACATCTACACCAACAACATCAGTGTCTTCCATCAACATCTACACCAACAACATCAGTGTCTTCCATCAACATCTACACCAACAACATCAGTGTCTTCCATCAACATCTACACCAACAACATCAGTGTCTTCCATCAACATCTACACCAACAACATCAGTGTCTTCTATCAACATCTACACCAACAACATCAGTGTCTTCCATCAACATCTACACCAACAACATCAGTGTCTTCCATCAACATCTACACCAACAACATCAGTGTCTTCCATCAACATCTACACCAACAACATCAGTGTCTTCCATCAACATCTACACCAACAACATCAGTGTCTTCCATCAACATCTACACCAACAACATCAGTGTCTTCCATCAACATCTACACCAACAACATCAGTGTCTTCCATCAACATCTACACCAACAACATCAGTGTCTTCCATCAACATCTACACCAACAACATCAGTGTCTTCCATCAACATCTACACCAACAACATCAGTGTCTTCCATCAACATCTACACCAACAACATCAGTGTCTTCCATCAACATCTACACCAACAACATCAGTGTCTTCCATCAACATCTACACCAACAACATCAGTGTCTTCCATCAACGTCTACACCAACAACATCAGTGTCTTCCATCAACATCTACGTCAACAACATCAGTGTCTTCCATCAACATCTACACCAACAACATCAGTGTCTTCCATCAACATCTACACCAACAACATCAGTGTCTTCCATCAATATCTACACCAACAACATCAGTGTCTTCCATCAACATCTACACCAACAACATCAGTGTCTTCCATCAACATCTACACCAACTACATCAGTGTCTTCCATCAACATCTACACCAACAACATCAGTGTCTTCCATCAACATCTACACCAACAACATCAGTGTCTTCCATCAACATCTACACCAACAACATCAGTGTCTTCCATCAACATCTACACCAACAACATCAGTGTCTTCCATCAACATCTACACCAACAACATCAGTGTCTTCCATCAACATCTACACCAACAACATCAGTGTCTTCCATCAACATCTACACCAACAACATCAGTGTCTTCCATCAACGTCTACACCAACAACCTCAGTGTCTTCCATCAACATCTACACCAACAACATCAGTGTCTTCCATCAACATCTACGTCAACAACATCAGTGTCTTCCATCAACATCTACACCAACAACATCAGTGTCTTCCATCAACATCTACACCAACAACATCAGTGTCTTCCATCAACATCTACACCAACAACATCAGTGTCTTCCATCAATATCTACACCAACAACATCAGTGTCTTCCATCAACATCTACACCAACAACATCAGTGTCTTCCATCAACATCTACACCAACTACATCAGTGTCTTCCATCAACATCTACACCAACAACATCAGTGTCTTCCATCAACATCTACACCAACAACATCAGTGTCTTCCATCAACATCTACACCAACAACATCAGTGTCTTCCATCAACATCTACACCAACAACATCAGTGTCTTCCATCAACATCTACACCAACAACATCAGTGTCTTCCATCAACATCTACACCAACAACATCAGTGTCTTCCATCAACATCTACACCAACAACATCAGTGTCTTCCATCAACGTCTACACCAACAACCTCAGTGTCTTCCATCAACATCTACACCAACAACATCAGTGTCTTCCATCAACATCTACGTCAACAACATCAGTGTCTTCCATCAACATCTACACCAACAACATCAGTGTCTTCCATCAACATCTACACCAACAACATCAGTGTCTTCCATCAATATCTACACCAACAACATCAGTGTCTTCCATCAACATCTACACCAACAACATCAGTGTCTTCCATCAACATCTACACCAACTACATCAGTGTCTTCCATCAACATCTACGTCAACAACATCAGTGTCTTCCATCAACATCTACACCAACAACATCAGTGTCTTCCATCAACATCTACACCAACAACCTCTTGGCCACCAAGACCATGGGCACCACCAGCCAGCAGGCCAAGTTCAGAGAGTTTGTTCCATGAATGGTTCTTGTGCAACAAAGAGAAATTGTCTGCAAGGTCAACAAAACTGGGAGTGTCCCTGGGTGGAAGAACACTTGGATCCTGTCACTATTTCATACAGAGTCCTGACTGACAGCCAGTGAGGGAGGACGTGTTCTACAACAAAAGCTGATGGTTTTTGGGGAATAGAAACCTGCCAGCCAACAGCAACACTTTTGTTGTGTGAAGAGTTTCCAACAAGCCAACGAGCGTCCAGGGAGCTCCACGCCTGGAAGGCTTAGGGACCGGGAGAACACAGTCACGGAGGTCTGGTCTTCAGCTCGGTTTCTTTGGATCTTGTCGCTCCCCAGCCAGCGACTTTGACAACAGCCAACAGTGTCAGAAGGCCAAAGTGGTTTGGAGGCAACAAACATGCCTAAACACTAAAGTTAGTCTGTGGATGAACGTAAACCGCCGTACAACTCCCCGTTTAACTTCCCCCTTAAACTGTGGTTGCTAACACCTTCATAAAAAACTGAAAGAAGAAGAACGGCAATTACTGCTATCATGGCAGAAGCTCCAAAACAACCAAAGAAAGGGAAAGTTTTTTTCTGAGGAGACAAAAAAAGAAAAAGGGAGGCTACCCGGATATAAGGACAGTCAGGGATCAACATTGCCCGGCTTTCACTCGCTGGCATGAGCTCAAAGATAAGAGATTTCAGTCCAACGATGCCTTGCTTCTGTTGATGCTGGACTAGTAAGTGGCTTTCCATGTTCAAATTAAAATGCTAACTAATATATATATATATATATATATATATATATATATATATATATATATATATATATATACAAACCCTGTTTCCATATGAGTTGGGAAATTGTGTTAGATGTAAATATAAACGGAATACAATGATTTGCAAATCCTTTTCAAGCCATATTCAGTTGAATATGCTACAAAGACAACATATTTGATGTTCAAACTGATAAACTTTTTCTTTTTTTTGGGCAAATAATCATTAACTTTAGAATTTGATGCCAGCAACACGTGACAAAGAAGTTGGGAAAGGTGGCAATAAATACTGATAAAGTTGAGGAATGCTCATCAAACACTTATTTGGAACATCCCACAGGTGAACAGGCTAATTGGGAACAGGTGGGTGCCATGATTGGGTATAAAAACAGCTTCCCAAAAAATGCTCAGTCTTTCACAAGAAAGGATGGGGCGAGGTACACCCCTTTGTCCACAACTGCGTGAGCAAATAGTCAAACAGTTTAAGAACAACGTTTCTCAAAGTGCAATTGCAAGAAATTTAGGGATTTCAACATCTACGGTCCATAATATCATCAAAAGGTTCAAAGAATCTGGAGAAATCACTCCACGTAAGCGGCATGGCCGGAAACCAACATTGAATGACCGTGACCTTCCATCCCTCAGACGGCACTGTATCAAAAACCGACATCAATCTCTAAAGGATATCACCACATGGGCTCAGGAACACTTCAGAAAACCACTGTCACTAAATACAGTTGGTCGCTACATCTGTAAGTGCAAGTTAAAGCTCTACTATGCAAAGCGAAAGCCATTTATCAACAACACCCAGAAACGCCGCCAGCTTCTCTGGGCCCGAGATCATCTAAGATGGACTCATGCAAAGTGGAAAAGTGTTCTGTGGTCTGACGAGTCCACATTTCAAATTGTTTTTGGAAATATTCGACATCGTGTCATCCGGACCAAAGGGGAAGCGAACCATCCAGACTGTTATCGACGCAATGTTCAAAAGGCAGCATGTGTGATGGTATGGGGGTGCATTAATGCCCAAGACATGGGTAACTTACACATCTGTGAAGGCACCATTAATGCTGAAAGGTACATACAGCTTTTGGAACAACATATGCTGCCATCTAAGCGTCGTCTTTTTCATGGACGCCCCTGCTTATTTCAGCAAGACAATGCCAAGCCACATTCAGCAAGTGTTACAACAGCGTGGCTTCGTAAAAAACGAGTGCGGGTACTTTCCTGGCCCGCCTGCAGTCCAGACCTGTCTCCCATTGAAAATGTGTGGTGCATTATGAAGCGTAAAATACGACAGCAGAGACCCCCGGACTGTTGAACGACTGAAGCTCTACATAAAACAAGAATGGGAAAAAATTCCACTTTCAAAGCTTCAACAATTAGTTTCCTCAGTTGCCAAACCTTTACTGAGTGTTGTTAAAAAGGAAAGGCCATGTAACACAGTGGTGAACATGCCCTTTCCCAACTAATTTGGCACGTGTTGCAGCCATGAAATTCTAAGTTAATTATTATTTGCAAAAAAAAAATAAAGTTTATGAGTTTGAACATCAAATATCTTGTCTTTGTAGCATATTCAACTGAATATGGCTTGAAAAGGATTTGCAAATCATTGTATTCCGTTTATATTTACATCTAACACAATTTCCCAACTCATATGGAAACGGGTTTGTATATATATATATATATATATATATATATATATATATATATATGTCTTAATAAGGTTATCCAAAAAATAGTGCTTGATACCGTAGTAGAGCGCAATATATGTATGTGTGGGAAAAAAAATCACAAGACTATTTCATCTCTACAGGCCTGTTTCATGAGGGGGGGGTTCCCTCAATCATCAGGAGATTTTAATGGGAGAATTCACATACCATGGTTTATATAGGGCACAGAGTGGGTGGGTACAGGCTGGTGTAGGGGCGTGGTGATTGGCTCATGTGTTACCTAGGAGGTGTTTCCGTCTGTGGCGGCATGCTGTTACAATTTCGCTGCGCTTGTTGAGGGATGACAGGTCTGGACGGTAAATAATAAACAGTTTCTCTTTCAAGCATAGGTTGCATCTTTTATTACCACTATTGTAAGGTGTGCTGGATGCAAGAATTTGCCATGTTATTGAATATTCAACATTATTGTCTTTGAGGTCCCAAATGTGTTTGCTGAGTTCTGTGGTATTCCGCAGGTTTTGGTTCCTGAAAGAAGCCTTGTGATTGTTCCATCTGGTTTTAAACTCTCCCTCGGTTAATCCTACATATGTGTCGGATGTGTTAATGTCCTTGCGTGTTACCTTAGATTGGTAGACAACTGATGTTTGTAAGCACCCCCCGTTGAGAGGGCAATCAGGTTTCTTTCGACAGTTGCAGCCTTTGTTGGTTTTGGAGTCGCTCTGTCCGGGGGCCGACGGCTCATTTGCAATTGTTTTGTTGTGGTTTGAGATAATTTGTCGTATATTGTTCATACAGCTGTAGCTCAATTTAATGTTGTTCTTGTTGAATACTTTTCTTAGGGTGTTGTCTTTGGGAAAGTGATTGTCAATCAGATTGAGGAATTTGTGTCCAATGTTAGTTGAGACGTTTTTGCTGTATGGGGGGTTGTACCAGATGATGTCGTTTCGTTTTCTGTTCTTTTTTGGCTGGTTTCCTGGCGTGGGTTCATAGGTGAGGGTGAAATTGTATCCGCTTTCATCAAGGGCTCAGCAAACACATTTGGGACCTCAAAGACAATAATGTTGAATATTCAATAACATGGCAAATTCTTGCATCCAGCACACCTTACAATAGTGGTAATAAAAGATGCAACCTATGCTTGAAAGAGAAACTGTTTATTATTCACCGTCCAGACCTGTCATCCCTCAACAAGCGCAGCGAAATTGTAACAGCATGCCGCCACAGACGGAAACACCTCCTAGGTAACACATGAGCCAATCACCACGCCCCTACGCCAGCCTGTACCCACCCACTCTGTGCCCTATATAAACCATGGTATGTGAATGCTCCCATTAAAATCTCCTGATGATTGAGGGAACCCCCCCCTCATGAAACAGGCCTGTAGAGATGAAATAGTCTTGTGATTTTTTTCCCCACACATACATACATACATATATATATATATATATATATATATATATATATATATATATATATATATATATATATATATATATATATATATATATACATATATAAATATACATCTATATATATATACATATATACATATATAAGTATATATACAGTGAAGAAAATAAGTATTTGAACACCCTGCTATTTTGCAAGTTCTCCCACTTAGAAATCATGGAGGGGTCTGAAATGTTGATGGTAGGTGCATGTCCACTGTATGAGAGATAACCTAAAAAGAAAAATCCAGAAATCACAATCTATGATTTTTTAACAATTTATTTGTGTGATACAGCTGAAAATAAGTATTTGAACACCAACATTAATATTTGGTAGAGTAGCCTTTGTTTGCAATTACAGAGTTCAAACGTTTCCTGTAGTTCTTCACCAGGTTTGCACAGACTGCAGGAGGGATTTTGGCCCACTCCTCCACACAGATCTTCTCTAGATCAGTCAGGTTTCTGGGCTGTCGCTGAGTAACACAGACTTTCAGCTCCCTCTAAAGATTTTCAATTGGATTTAGGTCTGGAGACTGGCTAGGCCACTCCAGAACCTTGATATGGTTCTTACGAAGCCACTTCTTGGTTTTCCTGGCTGTGTGCTTTGGGTCATTGTCATGTTGGAAGATCCAGCCATGACTCATCTTCAATGATCTGACTGAGGGAAGGAGGTTTTTGGCCAAAATCTCACAATACATGGCTGCAGTCATCCTCTCCTTAATACAGTACAGTCGTCCTGTCCCATGAGCAGAAAAACACCCCCAAAGCACGATGCTACCACCCCCATGCTTCACAGTAGGGATGGTGTTCTTGGGATGGTACGCATCATTCTTCTTCCTCCAAACACGCATAGTGGAATTATGACCAAAAAGGTCAATTTTGGTCTAATCTGTCCACAAAACTTTCTCCCATGACTCCTCTGGATCATCCAAATGGTCATTGGCAAACTTAAGACGGGCCTTAACATGTGCTGGTTGAAGCAGGGGAACCTTCCGTGCCATGCATGATTTCAAAGCATGACGTCTTAGTGTATTACCAACAGTGACCATGGAAACAGTGGTCCCAGCTCTTTTCAGGTCATTGACCAAGTCCTGCCGTGTAGTCCTGGGCTGATTCCTCACCTTTATTAGCATCATTGAGACCCCACGAGGTGATATCTTGCATGGGGCTCCACTCCGATTGAGATTGACCGTCATGTTTAGCTTCTTCCATTTTCTAATGATTGCTCCAACACTGGACCTTTTTTCACCAAGCTGCTTGGCAATTTCTCCGTAGCCCTTTCCATCCTTGTGGAGTTGTACAATTTTGTCTCTGGTGTCTTTGGACAGCTCTTTGCTCTTAGCCATGCTGAATGTTTGGGTCTTACTGATTGTATGGGGTGGACAGGTGTTTTTATGCAGGTAACGACCTCACACAGGTGCATCTGATTCAGGATAATACAGTGGAGTGGAGGAGGACTTTTAAAGGCGGACTAACAGGTCTTTGAGGGTCAGAATTCTAGCTGATAGACAGGTGTTCAAATACTTATTTTCAGCTGTATCACACGAATAAATTGTTAAAAAATCATAGATTGTGATTTCTGGATTTTTCTTTTTAGGTTATCTCTCATACAGTGGACATGCACCTACCGTGAACATTTCAGACCCCTCCATGATTTCTAAGTGGGAGAACTTGCAAAATAGCAGGGTGTTCAAATACTTATTTTCTTGACTGTATATATATACATACACATATATAAGTATATATATATATATATATACATATACACACACACACACACACATTTCTACAGATTTATAAGTATATATATATATATATATATATATATATATATATATATATATATATATATATACATACACATATATACACACACTGTATATACATATATACTCATATATACATATACACTAAATTAATCGCCAACTATTTTTATAATCGATTTTAATCGATTTAATCGATTAGTTTTAGTTGTTGCAGCCCTAATATATATATATATATATATATATATATATATATATATATATATATATATATATATATATATATAAATATACATATATATATACACATATATAAATATACATATATAAATATACATATATAAGTATATATATATATATATACATACACATATATAAGTATATATATATACATATATACACACACACACACACACACACACACACACACACACACACACACATATCTACACATTTATAAGTATACATATATATATATATATATATATATATATACACATACAGATATATAAGTATATATATATATATATATACATATATACACACACACACACACACATATCTACACACAAGTATATATATATATATATATATATATATACTGTATATACATATATACTCATATATACATATACACATAAGTATACTCATACATATATATACATATACACAGTGTTATTTATAATTTAAAACAATAATATCTACATTATGTAAAATTGTTTCACAATTAAAAAACACAATTATATTACAATATTTTAAGTAATATATTTTGTAGTTCTTTCATCTCCTCCTGGACAGTGGATTAGAGCAGAAGTGAACACCTGAGCAAACTATGTTAAGCTTTACTTAGCAAAGGCAAACACTAAAACTGAACACAAGGAAGGAAGGAAAGAAAGGGACACAATGTGCTACAGTAAGCAGCTCGGCAAGTTTGCACCCCAACTGCATTATGGGTGATTGTGTTTCTTGGAGCCAAGCTCGTTAAAATAGGAGAACAAAACCCACGTGAGCAGTAAACACTGACAAACGTCCCAGCACACCTCCAGAACATTATCACGCTGTTCATGAAACAGTAATGATAAATCACCACCTACTGGACACCTCATTAGGAACCCCCACTGCAGAGACACTTGCCCTGGCCCAGTTGAAGAGCGCTGTGTGGTATTTGGAGGAGGTGTCACTGCGACCAGTTGAAGAGTGCTGTGTGGTATTTGGAGGAGGTGTCACTGCGACCAGTTGAAGAGTGCTGTGTGGTATTTGGAGGAGGTGTCACTGCGACCCCGGCGCCAAGAGGAAGAACATCGCCATCTGGGATCAGTTAGCACTCTGCGTCACGCTGCCGTGGACGCCATTATCACGCCATCAGACATGTGGAGCAGCTGCATGCACACGCGTGCAACTCACACGTTGTCCTGTTGTGTATAAACACACTCAGGGCGGGAAATTCCCTTCTTCAGCAACACAAGCCAGGGAGAAACCCTCCTGAAACTCTCAAAGATGGCCGTCAGCTGCTTTGTGTCTGTCAGCGCGGCTACAACTGCCATGATGGCCAAATAAATACACTCGGAACCATCTGTGCAGCAGGCAACTACACTTTTGTACTTGCGTTCACTCATCTGGATACACCAGTACGATACAGTTCTCCTGTATCGAAGCCAACCATAACGTATCCCAAAAGACATCCTGCAATTTTGTGTATCTCCGTCTGACTGTCTCTCAGGAGGATAAGTCAAATATCATTAATACGCTCAAACTAACCAGTTTAAAAATGTCACAACTTCATCAAAATAGATCAAAGATATGCCATTTTTGGCCCACATCGGCATTTCAAGTACTGATACCAACACGCCAAATTTGAACGTGATCCAAATAAAACTGTGACCGCTGTCCTACGAACAAAAAAAACACCGGACAGCTTGGTGGGAAAGTAACTATCATTTCTCAAAGATAATCTAATAAAAACAATTATCAAGTTAGTATTATTTTAAAAAAAATAAAGTAAAAATGGTAAAACAAGTCACGGAAAGACTTTTCTGAAACTCTCAAAGATGGCCGTCAGCGCAACTTTAACTGCCATGATAGCCGGCTGCTCTCGCACAAATAAATAAATACACTCGGAACCAGCAGGCAACTACACTATTATACTTGCATTAACGCATCTGGATACGAGTACGATACAATTCTCGCGTATTGGAGCCAACTATAACGTATCCCAAAAGACATCCTGCAAATTTGTGTATTTCTGCCTGACTGTCTCTCAGGAGGATAAGTCAAATATCATTAATACGCTCAAACTAACCAGTTTAAAAATGTCACAACTTCATCAAAATAGATCAAAGATATGCCATTTTTGGCCCACATCGGCATTTCAAGTACTGCTACCAACACGCCAAATTTGAACGTGATCCAAATAAAACTGTGACCGCTGTCCTACGAACAAGAAAAACATCGGACAGCTTGGTGGAAAAGTAACTGTTGATGACAAATGGTGTGTTTTCAACAAGACATGGACTGCCAAGTATTTCTTGACAGAAATGAAAGGTAAAGCCGTGTACTTAATGTGTGGTACACAGGTTGCTGTGTTTAAAGAATATCATTTGAATCGCCACTACACGACCAAGCACGAGGAAAAATACCGGAATATGTCTGATGAAGAGCCCGCAAGGGAGGATGATTCGTTGATGGTAAAACTGCAAACCCAACAAGGACTTTTTGCCAAATTTCACACCCCCAGAGATGCAGCCGTCAGGACAAGTTTCGTCATTTCTCACAAAATCGCCAGAAAAAGTAAGGCGTTTTCTGACAGAGAGTTTATTAAGGAGTGCTTATTGGACTCTCTTGCGCTGATATGCCGGAGACTTTGACTGTTTTTCACTGGCTTTGGATGAGAGCTGTGATGTACGTGACACCGCCCAGCTGCTCATCTTCTTACGTGGGATAACAACAGACTTTCAAATCACGAAGGAGCTGGCAGCCATGCAATCAATTAAAGAGACAACCACAGGTAATGACTTGTTCACATAGGTAAATGCGTGTTAGGACTGAAATGGGACAAGCTGGCAGGCGTGACAATCCAATCCAATCCACTTTATTCATATAGCACATTTAAACAACAAAATATTTCCAAAGTGCTGCACAACAATATTAAAAACAATATTCAAATAATATCCTTAGCTCCACCAATGACTGAATAAAAACAAAAAAGAATTACATATAAAACCAATATAAAAAAACAATATAAAATAAATATGATTAAAAACGATTATTAACAACAGATGGTTGTCCAAATCTGATGGGGAAAAATGTTGGATAATGCAGGATAAAGTGTCAGAAATGAACCCTGTGCAGAAATGGACATTTTTGCATTGGGAAGTGTTGTGTAAGACAGTGTTAAAAATAAAACCATCAAAAGCAATCTGCTTTTGTATAAAGTTAAGTTAGGTTAAATTAAATTATTATTATTATTATTAGTGTTATTATTATTATTATTATTATTTATCTTACGGTATATCAAATATAATATTGAGCAAAATTTAATTGAAATATTGTCGGTGTGGCCCTCCAGCAGTGTTCGGCTTGCTTATGCAGCCCCCGGTAAAAATTAATTGCCCACCCCTGATATACAGTATGTAGCTTACAAGTCAAATGTCATTAAAACGCTCAAATTAACCAGTTTAAAATGTCATAACTTCATCAAAATTGGAGAAAGAGACGCCATTTTTGGCCCACGTCGGCATTTCAAGTACTGATACTAACACGCCAAATTTGAATGTGATCCAAATAAAACTGTGACCGCTGTCCTGCGAACAAAAAAACATTGGACTATGAATTCTAGAGGATACTCTAACAAACAACATATTCATATTCATTTTTCCCCAAAAATGTAAAAACAAAGTGAAAAAAAAAATATTTAGTTTCCAGTGCTGCTAATGTTAATGCTAATGCTAATGCTAATGCAGCAAACCAATGGCGACTCTCAGCTGTACTCACATGAAAGGTGCGTTGGACGCCCGGGGCCAGGTTCTCCGTCTTGATCTTCCAGACGAGCGGCCCGGGGGAGTTGAGCACGAACACCAGAGGCTTGCGGTGGCGCGACAGCGACTGGATGGGCTTCAGGTGCAGCTCCACCTGGTGGACGGGAGGGAGAACAGCTGATGAGCCACAAAAACAAGACCTCCCTGACATTGTTGTGGTCTCCCCAGGTCTGATTAGTCCCACACTACACACATATTATCCTTCTTGTTGTTGCATTTGACTTCTTTTATCAGTCTCTGATAAGAAGTGTTTTCCTGCATGCGAGCACAGAGGAGTCTTTGTTTGGCCTCTTCACTCAACTCTGCTTTGCTCTCGTCCCCAAACACATTTTCACAGTCTGCTACACAACAGGAAAAACAAAAAGTCTTGGTTCCTTCCGTTCTCATTCTGCATCTTGCTGTAATATCTCGCACGTCAGCCACTAAAACATCTTCTAAAGCCAGAAGGTTCGCTGCTAAGTTTTGAGCATCCTTCCCACGCTTATCAAGTCAGCACAAATTGTGGCTCAGTGGAGCCACAAAGACGTGTGTTATTTAACGACGCGCTCACAAACTTTGTCAGTGGCGGGCCGCCATGATGTAGCGGCCTTTGTTAGTGAATGAAGAGCAAACAATGGACAAGTGAGCTGAGTGCGGACACACAGTCCTGGTCAAAAGTCTACACACACTTGTAAAGAACATCATGTCTTACAATCATTTCTACAACTCTTATGTTTTTGTGATGTAGCGATTGGAGCACATACTTGTTGCTCACAAAAAACATTCATGAAGTTTGCTTCTTTTACACGGCAAAAACTGAAATCTAAGTAAGGTTAAATATGTCAAATAAGGCTGATATTTGCTTATTTTCTGTCTGATAAGATCATTCTTCTCACTAAGCAGATTTGATGTTAGTGTTTTACTTGTTTTAAGTGTTTAGGTCCTAAATGATCTCAGTAAGATATTACAGCTTGTTGCTGAGATTTTATGACCTTATGTGGAGGGGGGCGTGGCCTGCAGGCCTGCCGTGGAGCGGGGTGTGTAAGGACCGGCCTCGAAGCCAGCGGCAGGTGAGTAGATAGCCCAGCTGGGACTTGTTAGCTAATCACCTGTGGCCTTTATTAGCAGCAGCCGGGCAGAGACACGTTGTTAGAGTTGGAGTTGCTGGTGAGCAGACTATTGAGACCAAGAGAGGGAAAAGCAGAGACACGCCAGACTGGAAAGTCCAAGAGATATTTTGCTGGAAAGCAAACCATACTGCTGTATGAAAATAAAAGACTTGTTACACCAGACTACCGGGCTCACGAAAGATCTGTCGGCACCAGGAGAACCCTCCCGCACTCAGAGACGTCTACACCTGAAACTAGAATATCAAGTGTTGCAAAGCTGTGTCATCAACACTCAAAAGTATAAAGCTACTTTTTTAAAGTAATCATTTCTTATTTCAAGCATGAAAAAAAATATATCATGACTTTGACACAATTGTGTCTCATAATTAAAACAGATTAAAAAGGATCATCTTCCCACTAATATCCATATATTTGGGCAATCAAAGTCAAAGGTCCCAAAGTACCCCAAAAAAGCGGATCATACTTCCCCTAAAGGTCCAAAAGTACCCCCCAAAAATAGATCCACGCCCCCTAAAGTCCCAAAGTACCCCTCCCCCCACCAAAATGTATCATCTTCCCCCTAAAGGTCCCAAAGTACCCCAAAAAAGGGTCTCATACTTCCCCTAAAGGTCCAAAGTACCCCACAAAAATAGATCCACACCCCCTAAAGGTCCCAAAGTAACGCCCCCCCCCCAAATAAAATGCATCATCTTCCCCCTTAAGGTCCCAAAGTACCCCCAAAAAGGATAAACTTCCCACTGATATCAAGAGATTTGGGCCATCAAAGTCAAAGGTCCCAAAATAACCGAAAAAAGGGGATCATTCTTTCCCTAAAGGTTCTAAAGTACCCCCCCAAAAAATGTTTTTTAATCATCTTCCCCCTAAAGGTCCCAAGTACTCCGCAATAATGTATCATCTTCCCCTTAAGGTCCCAAAAAACCCAAAAGGATCATCTTCCCACTAATATCAAGATATTCAGACAATCAAAGTCAAAGGTCCCAAAGTATCATCCTTTCCCTCAAGACCCCAACAAGGATCATCTTCCCCCTAAAGGTCCCAAAGTACCTGAAAAAGGATCATCTTCCCACTGATATCAAGAGATTTGGGCAATCAAAGTCAAAGGTCCCAAAGTACCCTAAAAAAGGGATCATTCTTCCCCTAAAGGTCCCAAAGTACCCCCCCCCAAATGTATCATCTTCCCCCTAAAGGTCCCAAAGTATCCCCCCCCCCCCAAATGTATCATCTTCCCCCTAAAGGTCCCAAAGCACCCCCCCCCAAATGTATCATCTTCCCCCTAAAGGTCCCAAAGCACCCCCCCCCCCCCCCCCCCCAAATGTATCATCTTCCCCCTAAAGGAACAATAGTTGATGAACTTCCTGTTCCGGTAGCTGAACCGGCGCTCGCGAATTTTACTTCAAACATTTAAGTTTAATAATGTAAGGAGAAAGTTTGCAATTAATTTAACAAGTGCATATCTGGAGTAACTAGCCGGTGCGCTGTTACAAAGACGAGATGGCGCCCAAGGCTGATTATAGCGAACTTAAAAAGTCAATCGACACTCTGATCGAGGAAGTTGCTACGATCAAGGAGCAGCAGAAAACCATCATGGCCCTTGTTGTGCAGCTGGATCAGATGAGGGCTGACAATCTGGAGAAAGATAAGAAAATCGCAATCCTGGAGAACAGAGTTGCTGATATTGAGCAGTACACACGGGTTAATGATGTGATCATCACCGGACTTAGCATCAAACCCCGGTCTTACGCACGAGCAGTAAACCCAGCGAATGGAGAGGAGCCGGCGGAGTTGGATATCATTTCAATGGAGCGACAGGTGGCGGTATTCATGCAGTCCAAGGACATACAACTGGACTGTAACAGTATCGAAGCATGTCACCTTTTGCCCAGGAGAGGAACAAACGACAAGCCGAGCGTAGTCCTGAGATTTGTAAACAGAAAGAACAAGATCGCGTTGCTAAAACAGGGAAGAAAGCTAAAAGGAACAACCGTGTATATGAACGACCATTTGACCAAACGAAATGCTGATAGAGCCCGAAAAGCACGCCAAATGAGGAGAGAGAAGAAAATTCTACAAACTTGGACTGCAAACTGTAAAGTATTCATCAAACTCAACAGTACTCCAGAGAAGGCCAAAGTGCTGGTGATTAGAAACATCGAAGATCTGAACGAATATGACGTTTGAACTGGACTGTAAGGTAAAAGTGATTAAACACAATCATGACACACATTGACAATACGCAAGATGACACTAGCCACATGTATCAGTTGGTAAGTGAATATGACAATGTACAGTTGAAAGCATCTCAATACACTGAGCACCACCTACAAGACTTGGAACATGATATAGACCCGGACAATAAATTCCTCCTCAATATCAATGAGAACTGCTGCTACTACACCAATGAACAGTACAACCAGAATATTATTACTAAAGGCAAATTGTCCATTATCCATTTTAATAGTAGAAGCCTAAACAGGAATTTCAAGGACATCAAGGACTATTTACACATCTTTTCTCAACCATTTAACATAATTGCAGTATCTGAAACTTGGATTAACAGTGAAAAAGTGACAGATTTTGAACTGGATGGTTATGACTTTATTAATATGAATAGACAAAACAAGGGGGGTGGAGGGGTGGCAATCTATGTGGATAACACCTTGAGATTCAAACGTCTGGATGATATGACAACTGTGGTTGATAACCTACTTGAATGTCTAACAGTTGAAATTTGTATGGAAAAAAGTAGAAATGTCATTATTAGTTGTATATACAGATCGCCAGGTACAAGCATTGAATGTTTTACAGATTGGATGGAATGCTTGTTTTCAAAGAAGAGTAATGTTAATAAAGCTGTCTTCATTTGTGGAGACTTTAATATTGACATGTTAAATCCAGTAAAAATAATGATATAGATCATTTAATTGACACAATGTACAGTATGAGTCTATATCCCAAAATCACCAGACCCAGTTGAATTACGTCCCACTCTGCCACTCTAATCGACAACATATTCACTAATGATATTGAGAATAAGACCGTAAGTGGGCTATTGATCAAAGATATCACTGACCACCTCCCAGTTTTTCTGATATTTAATGGAAACTACAGGACAAAAAAATGAGAAAAGCCAACCCAATACAGAAGAACGAGATCAGAGGAATCTATTAGTTCATTTAAACATGATTTACTGGAGCTGAATTGGGATGTAATTTATGAAAATGGTGATGTTAATAGCGCTTACAATATATTCTTGAGAATATTTAGGTCACTATATGATAAAAATTGCCCAATAAAAGAATGCACCAGTAAAAGAAAATATACTAATTGTCCTTGGATCACAAAGGGATTACAAAATGCTTGCAAAAAAAAAAACACTCTTTACAGGGAATTTATAAGATTGAAAACAAAAGAAGCAGAATATAAATATAAAAAATATAAAAACAAATTAACTCATATTATAAGGTCAAATAAGAGAGATTATTATAAGAAATTACTAGATGATAATAAAAACAATATCAAAGGAATATGGAATTTATTAAACAGTATTATAAGAAACAGTACCTCTTCAATTAACTATCCAACGTACTTCACGAATGATGATAAAGAAAATGATCATATGGAAGATGTGGCTAATGCCTTCAATAAATTCTTTGTAAGTATTGGACCCGAACTTGCAAAAAAAATCCCAGATCCACGGACAACTGGTAAAAATATGGAGGGATTGTTGGAGAGAAATCCCAATTCTATGTTTTTAAATGCAGTGGGTGAAGAAGAAGTGTTGGATATTGTAAACAAATGTAAGAAGAAAATGTCCACTGACTCCAATGACATTAGTATGGCATTGGTAAAAAAGGTCATTACAGGGATATCAAAACCATTAACATATATCTGTAATTTGTCATTTCAAACCGGCGCATTTCCAAATGAAATGAAAATAGCTAAAGTTATACCTCTGTTTAAAACTGGGAGCAAGCACCACTTCACAAACTATAGACCCGTCTCTTTACTTCCACAATTCTCTAAAATATTAGAAAAACTATTTAATAACAGGTTAGATGCATTTATAGAAAAACATAAATGACTCTCTGACTGTCAATATGGGTTTAGATCAAACAGATCTACATCAATGGCAATAGAGGAAATCACAAATGCCATAGAAAAGAAACAATATGCAATGGGAATATTTATTGATCTAAAAAAAGCATTTGACACAATTAACCACGATATATTAATCAATAAAATGGAAAAGTATGGAATTAGGGGAGTTGTACTAGATTGGCTTAAAAGTTACTTAAATAAGAGACAACAGTTTGTGAAGTTGCTGTTCATCGTGTTTGGATATTGCTTGTGGTGTCCCCCAGGGGTCAGTGTTGGGGCCAAAACTGTTCATCCTATATATCAATGATATATGTAAAGTGTCTACATTATTGAAATTAGTCTTATTTGCTGATGACACTGATATTTTTTGCTCAGGGGATGACTTAAATCAATTGCAAGAAGTCATTATGGAAGAAATGAGTAAACTAAAAACTTGGTTTGACTACAATAAATTGTCATTAAACCTGACTAAGACTAAGTTAATGCTGTTTGGAAAGAGGACACGTGAAACAAGGGTGCAGATACAAATAGATGGGGTGGATATTGAAAGGGTTTTTGAAATAAAATTCCTTGGAGTTACAATTGACGATCAAATGAACTGGAAATCACATATAAAACATGTACCATCTAAGCTGTCAAGAAGCATCTCAGTAATAAATAAAGCAAAGCAGGTTCTGGATCACAAATCACTCCACATTCTTTACTGTTCATTAGTTTTACCATACTTAACCTACTGTGTGGAAGTCTGGGGGAATAATTATAAAAGCTCATTAAATTCAATAACTACACTTGAGAAAAGAGCTGTACACATCATCAACAAGGTTGGATATCTGGACCATACTCACTCACTATTCTTACAGTCAAAAATAATAAAATTTAATGATATTATTTTGTATCAAACTGCACAAATAATGTATAAAGCCAAAATAAATAAACTCCCAGGAAGCATTCAAAAATTGTTCAGCACACGAGAGGGCGGTTATAATTTAAGGGGGAATTTAAATTTCAAAATGCTTAGTTATAGAACGACCATTAAAAGTTTTTGTATTTCAATTTGTGGAGTGAAATTATGGAATGGTTTGAATGTGGAGTTAAAGCAATGTCCAAACATAAAGCAGTTTAAAAGGAAGTATAGGTACATGCTATTCCAGACGTACAGAGATGAAGAAGGGCTTTGATATTGGCTTGTTTATGTTACAGAAGAGTGTCGGGCTGCCCATTGAGGCAGTGGTGTTGCTGTGGTGGCATCATACCATTTCCATCATCACTAGTGGTAATGGTGTGGCTATGTATGTGTGTAGTGTGCATATGCATGTATATATCTATAATTTATGTATATACAAGTTCATTAAGTTTGTACATTGAGTGAACAGGTAGTTCTAGCTCAGAGTAATTTATGATTTAAAGAAAGGGGGTGGGATTAAATAAGTGTAACTTCTTCTCACTCCTTTTCAAATATGTAAAAAAAAGAAAAGAAAAAGAAAGTCCAATGCTCATTTGTTTTTGTTTTTTCTTTTCCATTGTTTTCATTTTGTTATAATGTCTGTTAAGGCTATAGTACTGTATTGGATCAGGTTTGCTCTTGTTTTTATGCATATTTGAAATAAAAATATATCAATCAATCAATCAATCAATCAAAAAAAGGTCCCAAAGTATCCCCCCCCCCCAAATGTATCATCTTCCCCCTAAAGGTCCCAAAGTACCCCAAAAAAGGATCATCTTCCCACTGATATCAAGAGATTTGGGCAAAGTCAAAGGTCCCAAAGTACCCTAAAAAAGGGGATCATTCTTCCCCTAAAGGTTCTAAAGTACCCCCCCAAAAAAATTTTTTCTAATCATCTTGCCCCTAAAGGTCCCGAGTACTCCTCAATAATGTATCATATTCCCCCTAAAGGTCCCAAAAACCCCCAAAAGGATCATCTTCCCACTAATATCAAGATATTTAGACAATCAAAGTCAAAGGTCCCAAAGTATCATCCTTACCCTCAAGACCCCAACAAGGATCATCTTCCCCCTAAAGGTCCCAAAGTACCTGAAAAAGGATCATCTTCCCACTGATATCAAGAGATTTGGTCAATCAAAGTCAAAGGTCCCAAAGTACCCTAAAAAGGGATCACTCTTCCCCTAAAGGTCCCAAAGTACCCCCCCCCCCCCAAAAAAAATTATGTATCATCTTCCCCCTAAAGGTCCCAAAGTACCCCAAAAAAGGGTCATCTTCCTACTGATATCAAGAGATTTGGGCAAATCAAAGGTCCCAAAGTACCCTAAAAAAGGGGATCATTCTTCCCCTAAAGGTTCTAAAGTACCCCCCCAAAAAAATGTTTTCTAATCATCTTGCCCCTAAAGGTCCTAAGTACTCCTCAATAATGTATCATATTCCCCCTAAAGGTCCTAAAAAACCCCAAAAGGATCATCTTCCCACTAATATCAAGATATTTAGACAATCAAAGTCAAAGGTCCCAAAGTATCATCCTTACCCTCAAGACCCCAACAAGGATCATCTTCCCCCTAAAGGTCCCAAAGTAACCCCCCAAAAAGGGATCAACACCCCTTTAAAGGTCCCAAAGTACCTGAACAAGGATCATCTTCCCACTGATATCAAGAGATTTGGGAAATCAAAGTCAAAGGTCCCAAAGTCGCCACAAGGACAAGTGCTGCAGATATCAGAAAGAAGTCCACCAGAAACCAGGAACAAGTCCAGCAGAGTATCTCCACACAAGGAGAAGAAAGTGAAGACTGAGATGTTGTTGTTGTTGTTTGTACTTGCAAGAAGGCTCCAGTGCAGACTGGAAAAAGCCCGCTCCTCGGTCCTGAGGGAGCAGATATGATCAGGACTGCCTTTGAGGGACCATGGACACTTGGAGGTCCTGAGGGAGCAGATATGATCAGGACTGCCTTTGAGGGACCATGGAGACTTGGAGGTCCTGAGGGAGCAGATATGATCAGGACTGCCTTTGAGGGACCATGGCGACTTGGAGGTCCTGAGGGAGCAGATATGATCAGGACTGCCTTTGAGGCACCATGGAGACTTGGAGGTCCTGAGGGAGCAGATATGATCAGGACTGCCTTTGAGGGACCATGGAGACTTGGAGGTCCTGAGGGAGCAGATATGATCAGGACTGCCTTTGAGGGACCATGGAGACTTGGAGGTCCCGAGGGAGCAGATATGATCAGGACTGCCTTTGAGGGACCATGGAGACTTGGAGGTCCTGAGGGGGCAGATATGATCAGGACTGCCTTTGAGGGACCATGGAGACTTGGAGGTCCTGAGGGAGCAGATATGATCAGGACTGCCTTTGAGGGACCATGGAGACTTGGAGGTCCTGAGGGAGCAGATATGATCAGGACTGCCTTTGACGGACCATGGAGACTTGGAGGTCCTGAGGGAGCAGATATGATCAGGACTGCCTTTGAGGGACCATGGAGACTTGGAAGTCCTGAGGGGGCAGATATGATCAGGACTGCCTTTGAGGGACCATGGAGACTTGGAGGTCCTGAGGGAGCAGATATGATCAGGACTGCCTTTGAGGGACCATGGAGACTTGGAGGTCCTGAGGGAGCAGATATGATCAGGACTGCCTTTGAGGGACCATGGAGACTTGGAGGGCCAGACAGAAACAAGATGGCAATCACCTGAACAACAACAACCTGCTGAGATCTGCTTGGACAAAACTCCTGACTGCTGCTGAGGCTGACCTCACCTGGAGATCTTTAACCTGACCTCACCTGGAGTTCCTTAACCAGACCTCACCTGGAGATCTTTAACCTGACCTCACCTGGAGATCTTTAACATGACCTCACCTGGAGATCTTTAACCTAAACTCACGTGGAGATCTTTAACCTGACCTCACCTGGAGATCTTTAACCTGACCTCACCTGGAGATCTTTAACCTGACCTGACGTGGAGATCTTTAACCTGACCTGACGTGGAGATGTTTAACGTGTTGAGATCTCTTCTCAGCATAGAGGAACTTATTTTCTTCATCTCCTGATATCGGACTAAAGCTCCCCCAGCATTAGAACCCAGACCCTCCCCACTGAAGATGTTCCCAACCACTTTCTTCCAAGCGTCTGTGAGGTCCCACTTGGACCATTTAGGTCCTGACAGTGTATGGGAAGATACATCTTAGGTCTCTTGGGGCACAAAGACTTTAAAGGGTTAGTTCTTTTTGGGGGTACTTTGGGACCTTTAGGGGAAAGTTGATCCTTTTTGGGGGTCCTTTGAGACCTTTAGGGAGAAGTTGATCCTTTTTGGGGGTACTTTGGGACCTTTAGGGGGAAGTTGATCATTTTGGGGGTACTTTGGGACCTTAAGAGGACGATGATCCTTTTTGGAGTACTTTGGGACCTTTAGGGGGAAGTTTATCCTTTTTGGGTGTACTTTGGGACCTTTAGGGGGAAGTTGATCCTTTTTGGAGTACTTTGGGAACTTTAGGGGGAAGTGTATCCTTTTTTGGAGTACTTTGGGACCTTTAGGGGAAAGTTGATCCTTTTTGGGGGTACTTTTGGGACATTTAGGGGGAAGTTTATCCTTTTTCGGAGTACTTTGGGACCTTAAAGGGGGAGATGATCCTTTTTGGGGGTACTTTGGGACCTTTAGGGGGAAGTTGATCCTTTTTGGGGGTACTTTGGGACCTTTAGGGGGAAGTTGATCCTTTTTGGGGGTACTTTGGAATTTTTAGGGGGAAGTTGATCCTTTTTTGGAGTACTTTGGGACCTTTAGGGGGAAGTTGATCCTTTTTGGGGGTACTTTGGTACCTTTAGGGGGAAGTTGATCCTTTTTTGGAGTACTTTGGAACCTTTAGGAGGACGTTGATCCTTTTTGGGGTACTTTGGAACCTTTAGGGGGAAGTTGATTCTTTTTAGGGGTACTTTGAGATCTTTAGGGGGAAGTTGATCCTTTTTTGGAGTACTTTGGGACCTTTAGGGGGAAGATGATCCTTTTTGGGGGTACTTTGGTACCTTTAGGGGAGAGTTGATCCTTTTTGGAGTACTTTGGGACCTTTAGGGGGAAGTTGATCCTTTCTGGAGTACTTTGGGAGCTTTAGGGGGAAGTTGATCCTTTTTTGGAGTACTTTGGGACCTTTAGGGGGGAGATGACCCCTCTGATGCAGCGCACTAATTGATGACCACTCTGATGCAGTGCACTAATGAGTCACAGAGACTAACGATGGTCTCCTGACCAAACAGCGACTTCATCAAAGAATGGATCCATTCAGTCTGGTCTGGTCTAGATCTGGATTTGGTCCTGGATCACAACAAAACCTGTCGGCAGCTCTTATCAAAGCCCCGCCCACATCTTCCTTGCTACCTGAGGCCTGATGCTAATCAGCCCGCTCACATGCTAACACAACAAACAACGCTAACGAGCATCTCTACATCAACTTCAGGTATTTAGATATGAAGGTTTTTTTCCCCCATGTTTTTTTTATGACAAAAACACAAAATATTCCCCCCAAAATGTTGAAAGTGTAATATTTGATGTAAAGTCATGTGAGCATGTCAATAATTCATAACAACATTGATTTTAATACTTGTTTTTTTTTGTTTTTTTAGCAACGACACCTTAAAAAAAAATTACTAAAATTATTTAGGATCCAAAACTCATAACATTGTTAAAAATAAGTTATACATTTTTTTTTTTACTTTTAAAGGTTAAATCTCCAGATCAACTTCAGATCTATCCGTGGGTTATACATTTATATTATTTTCTTTGTTTTGTTTTAATGTTTTCATTTCCCCTCGGGGATTAACAAAGTCCTTGTGATGCCCTTTTTTTTTTTTTTTTTTAAACTTAGTTTTTTATATGACAAACACACAAAATATGCAATATTCCCCCCCCCCCCCCAAAAGTTCAAAGTGTAATATTTGATGTGAAGTAATGTGGGCCTTAAATAAGTCAATAATTTATAATATTGAATTTTTTATTTTTTTTTATCCCACTAAAATTCCTGGGGATCCAAAAGGGTCCCACTCATAAAAGTGTTAAAAATAAGTTATCATTTTATTTATTTTTGTACTTTTAAAGCTTAAATCTTTAGATCAACTTCATATCTATCCATCAATCATACATTTGTATAATTGTTTTGTTTTGATTGTTGGTTTTATGTACTTTTTGTCAAAGAAAACTTAGTTTTTTATGTGACGAACACACAAAATATGCAATATTTCCAACAAAATGTTTTCAAAATTGTGTAATATTTGATGTGAAGTATTAGGAGCCTTAAATAGGTCAATCATTTATAACACTGATTTTATTTTTTTATTTTTTTTAGCTTACAAAATGTTCACTAAAGGTATTGGGGACCCTTTAGGGTCCCAGTCCTAAAAGTGTTAAAAATGAGTTATACATTTTAATGTTTTTTGACTTCCAACACTTTTAGGTCTGTAGAGCAGTGATTGACAGACTAACTTTAGCAAGAGAACTCGCTGGTTTATTGGTTTCACCTTGACTCGGGGAACAAAAAGGACACATAAAAGTGGGTTTGGACGTCAGAAGTTTGTGGAGCTCCAGCAGACATCTAAGTCTATGTGGACAGAAGCTTGTAGAAGACATCTAAGTCTATGTGGACAGAAGCTTGTGGAAGACATCTAAGTCTATGTGGACAGAAGTTTGTGGAAGACATCTAAGTCTATGTGAACAGAAGCTTGTGGAAGACATCTAAGTCTATGTGGACAGAAGCTTGTGGAAGACATCTAAGTCTATGTGGACAGAAGCTTGTGGAAGACATCTAAGTCTATGTGGACAGAAGCTTGTGGAAGACATCTAAGTCTATGTGGACAGAAGTTTGTTGAATACATCTAAGTCTATGTGGACAGAAGCTTGTGGAAGACATCTAAGTCTATGTGGACAGAAGCTTGTGGAATACATCTAAGTCTATGTGGACAGAAGTTTGTGGAAGACATCTAAATCTATGTGGACAGAAGTTTGTGGAAGACATCTAAGTCTATGTGGACAGAAGCTTGTGGAAGACATCTAAGTCTATGTGGACAGAAGTTTGTGGAAGACATCTAAGTCTATGTGGACAGAAGTATGTGGAAGACATCTAAGTCTATGTGGACAGAAGCTTGTGGAAGACATCTAAGTCTATGTGGACAGAAGCTTGTGGAAGACATCTAAGTCTATGTGGACAGAAGTTTGTGGAAGACATCTAAGTCCATGTGGACAGAAATTTATGGAAGACATCTAAGTCTATGTGGACAGAAGCTTGTGGAAGACATCTAAGTCTATGTGGACAGAAGCTTGTGGAAGACATCTAAGTCCATGTGGACAGAAGCTTGTGGAAGACATCTAAGTCTATGTGGACAGAAGTTTGTGGAAGACATCTAAGTCTATGTGGACAGAAGCTTGTGGAAGACATCTAAGTCTATGTGGACAGAAGTTTGTGGAAGACATCTAAGTCTATGTGGACAGAAGTTTGTGGAAGACATCTAAGTCTATGTGGACAGAAGCTTGTGGAAGACATCTAAGTCTATGTGGACAGAAGCTTGTGGAAGACATCTAAGTCTATGTGGACAGAAGTTTGTGGAAGACATCTAAGTCCATGTGGACAGAAGTTTATGGAAGACATCTAAGTCTATGTGGACAGAAGCTTGTGGAAGACATCTAAGTCTATGTGGACAGAAGTTTATGGAAGACATCTAAGTCTATGTGGACAGAAGTTTGTGGAAGACATCTAAGTCTATGTGGACAGAAGCTTGTGGAAGACATCTAAGTCTATGTGGACAGAAGCTTGTGGAATACATCTAAGTCTATGTGGACAGAAGTTTGTGGAAGACATCTAAATCTATGTGGACAGAAGTTTGTGGAAGACATCTAAGTCTATGTGGACAGAAGCTTGTGGAAGACATCTAAGTCTATGTGGACAGAAGTTTGTGGAAGACATCTAAGTCTATGTGGACAGAAGTATGTGGAAGACATCTAAGTCTATGTGGACAGAAGCTTGTGGAAGACATCTAAGTCTATGTGGACAGAAGCTTGTGGAAGACATCTAAGTCTATGTGGACAGAAGTTTGTGGAAGACATCTAAGTCCATGTGGACAGAAATTTATGGAAGACATCTAAGTCTATGTGGACAGAAGCTTGTGGAAGACATCTAAGTCTATGTGGACAGAAGCTTGTGGAAGACATCTAAGTCCATGTGGACAGAAGCTTGTGGAAGACATCTAAGTCTATGTGGACAGAAGTTTGTGGAAGACATCTAAGTCTATGTGGACAGAAGCTTGTGGAAGACATCTAAGTCTATGTGGACAGAAGTTTGTGGAAGACATCTAAGTCTATGTGGACAGAAGTTTGTGGAAGACATCTAAGTCTATGTGGACAGAAGCTTGTGGAAGACATCTAAGTCTATGTGGACAGAAGCTTGTGGAAGACATCTAAGTCTATGTGGACAGAAGTTTGTGGAAGACATCTAAGTCCATGTGGACAGAAGTTTATGGAAGACATCTAAGTCTATGTGGACAGAAGCTTGTGGAAGACATCTAAGTCCATGTGGACAGAAGCTTGTGGAAGACATCTAAGTCTATGTGGACAGAAGCTTGTGGAAGACATCTAAGTCTATGTGGACAGAAGTTTGTGGAAGACATCTAAGTCCATGTGGACAGAAGTTTATGGAAGACATCTAAGTCTATGTGGACAGAAGCTTGTGGAAGACATCTAAGTCCATGTGGACAGAAGCTTGTGGAAGACATCTAAGTCCATGTGGACAGAAGCTTGTGGAAGACATCTAAGTCTATGTGGACAGAAGCTTGTGGAAGACATCTAAGTCTATGTGGACAGAAGCTTGTGGAAGACATCTAAGTCTATGTGGACAGAAGTTTGTGGAATACATCTAAGTCTATGTGGACAGAAGCTTGTGGAAGACATCTAAGTCTATGTGGACAGAAGTTTGTTGAATACATCTAAGTCTATGTGGACAGAAGTTTATGGAAGACATCTAAGTCTATGTGGACAGAAGCTTGTGGAAGACATCTAAGTCTATGTGGACAGAAGCTTGTGGAAGACATCTAAGTCTATGTGGACAGAAGCTTGTGGAAGACATCTAAGTCTATGTGGACAGAAGTTTGTGGAATACATCTAAGTCTATGTGGACAGAAGCTTGTGGAAGACATCTAAGTCTATGTGGACAGAAGTTTGTGGAAGACATCTAAGTCTATGTGGACAGAAGCTTGTGGAAGACATCTAAGTCTATGTGGACAGAAGTTTGTGGAAGACATCTAAGTCTATGTGGACAGAAGCTTGTGGAAGACATCTAAGTCTATGTGGACAGAAGCTTGTGGAGCTCGAGCAGACGTCAGCTGAAGAAAACATCATCTGCCGAGCAAAGCCAGCAGCCTCCTCTGATCTTCACCAAATGTTTGATTTGTGACCACCTCGTAAACTTCAGAGTGTTTCCAAGCTGAGTGTGTCTTATCTCTGCAGGGTTGCCAGACTTACATTCATCCTATTTCTATCATCATTTCCCGCTTCGGTACAATCAATCATTCCAAAATGTAGATTGTCTCACTTCTATACAGCCAGGTGGGGGCGCTGTTCTGCATTCAAACTTTTACTGTGGCCTGTCAAAGTCTTAACAGCCATTTTATTGTTATTTCAGTCTTTGATGTGTTGATCTATTTTCCATTTTGATGTGTAAGAGTCTTTCTTCAAGATAAACGCACGTCAATTCCGGTTTATATGACATCACACGTACTAGCTAGCAGTTAGCAATCAGCAAGCTAAAGATTGACGGTGCTAGCTGCCAGCTACCCACCCTCAGGTCATGATTAATGCACCGGGTAATCAGCGGCGCTAGCTGCTAGCAGGCAAATAACGCGCTAGCTGTTAGCAAACAATAAATGTGCTAACTGCTAACGAATGACTAAGACGCTAGCTGCCAGCTCGCTTTGAGCATGCTAAGTGCTAACTAACGATTACGAGCTAGTGTTTCAAGCTCTGGTTGCTAGCGGCACTAGCTTCCAGCTCAGGATCAGCGGCAAGAGCTGCTAGGCAACGACTAACATGCTAGCTGCTAGCACATGATTAAAAGGCAGAATCATTTTTTATTGATATTGAAATCCTGACTAATAACACAATTATTCATTCAGTTGTAGTTTTTATTGTAGCAACAAAACTACTTGAAATATAATTGAGGAGATAAAAATCATTAATGAATAAACTCACACGAGCACACGATAAAGTGATGAAAAATAGTAACAATAATTAATAATAATAACAATAGCAATAAAGTAAAACAATTAAATGTATAGTTTTAAATGTTTTATTGAAGTTTTTACATTGATTCTATCAGCATAGATTGTTGTCTCATCAATGCAAAACTCACATTTACTGTTGTAATCATCTCTGAACAATGTGGAGCAATATTTCATGTCAAAGTATAATCATTTGTAACTTTGACTGTCAATACTGTCCCACTTAAGCATCTGATGTCATCCCTCACATCTGATGATACTTTGACTGTCAATACTGTTCCACTTACACATCTCTGTCAGTATTGACATTCAAAGTTGTATCAGGTGTGAGAGATGACATCAGGTGGGTCACTGGGACAGTATTGACATTCAAAGTTGCATCTGATGTGTAAGTGGGACAGTATTGACAACCAAAGTTGCATCAGATGTAAGAGATGACATCAGATGTGTAAGTGGGACAATATTGACAGTGAAAGTTGCATCAGATGAATAAGTGTAACAGTATTGACAATCAAAGTTGCATCAGATGTGTAAGTGGGACAGTATTGACAGTCAAAGTTGCATCAAATGAATAGGTGGGACAGTATTAACAGTCAAAATGGCATCAGATGTGTAAGTGGGACAGTATTGACAGTCAAAATTACATCAGATGCAAGATGACATCAGATGTGTAAGTGGGACAGTATTGACAGTCAAAGTTGCATCAAATGACTAAGTGGGACAGTATTGACAGTCAAAGTTGCATCAAATGAATAAGTGGGACAGTATTGACAGTCAAAGTTGCATCAGATGTGTAAGTGGGACAGTATTGACAATCAAAGTTGCATCTGATGTGTAAGTGGGACATTATTGACAGTCAAAGTTGCATCAGATGTAAGAGATGACATCAGATGTGTAAGTAGGACGGTACTGACAGTCAAAATTGCATCAGATGTGTGAGTGGGACAGTATTGACAGTCAAAATTGCATCAAATGTGTAAGTGGGACAGTATTGACAGTCAACGTTGCATCAGATGTGTAAGTGGGACAGTATTGACAGTCAAAGTTGCATCAAATGAATAAGTGGGACAGTATTGACAGTCAAAATTGCATCAGATGTGTAAGTGGGACAGTATTGACAGTCAAAGTTGCATCAGAAGTGTACCGTATTTTCCGCACTATAAGGCGCACCTAAAAACCACAATTTTTCTCAAAAGCTGACAGTGCGCCTAATAACCCGGTGCGCTTTATTACGATTCATTTTCATAAAGTTTCGGTCTCGCAACTTCGGTAAACAGCCGCCATCTTTTTTCCCGGTAGAACAGGAAGCGCTTCTTCTTCTACGCAAGCAACCGCCAAGGAAAGCACCCGCCCCCATAGAACAGGAAGCGCTTCACCCGCCCCCATAGAACAGGAAGCGCTTCACCCGCCCCCGGAAGAAGAAGAAAAAACGCGCGGATATCACCGTACGTTTCATTTCCTGTTTACATCTGTAAAGACCACAAAATGGCTCCTACTAAACGATCCGGGTCATAAAAAGACGCAATCTCTCCATCCGCACACGGATTACTACCGTATTTCACAGCAACTGAACCGCACTGTGGAACGGGAGCACGTACGGTGAATATTCGCTCCACAGGGAATGAGAAGTCATCCTTCACTGTGGTTCTAGCTTGCCATGCTAACTTCCACTCATGGTGATATTCAAAAGGAAGACCTTGCCAAAAGAGACCTTTCCAGCCGGCGTCATCATAAAAGCTAACTCGAAGGGATGGATGGATGAAGAAAAGATGAGCGAGTGGTTAAGGGAAGTTTACGCGAAGCGGCCGGGTGGCTTTTTTCACGCTGCTCCGTCCATGTTGATATATGACTCTATGCGCGCCCACATCACAGATGGTGTCAAAAAACAAGTGAAGCACACAAATACAACACTCGCCGTCATTCCGGGTGGATTAACCAAAGAACTCCAACCGCTGGATATTGGTGTCAACAGGGCATTCAAATCACGACTGCGAACTGCGTGGGAAAAATGGATGACCGAAGGCGAACACACCTTCACTAAGACGGGCAGACAACGCCGGACAACATACGCCAACATCTGCCAGTGGATTGTAAATGCCTGGGCAGATATTTCTGTCACAACTGTGGTCCGAGCTTTCCGGAAGGCAGGATTCACAGAACTGCTGGACAACAACAGCGACACTGAATCCGATGATTTCGAAGAGACGGAGCCCGCCATTTTGGAAGCCACGCTAGCGCAACTTTTCAATTCGGACACCGAAGACGAAGAATTCGAAGGATTTACCGGTACGAATGAAGAATAACTTCAGAAAGTGAGCGCTATGTTTATTTTGTGTGTTGTGTGTTGTGACATTAACGTTCGAGCAACATTATGTTGCTATTGTTCTACACCATTTTGAATTTTACTATGTTTGTGATTGCACATTTGTACATTTTGGGACAGAGTTGTTAGAACGCTGGTTTTCAATATATTATTAAAGTTTGACTGAACTATCTGACTGTTTTTTTGACATTCACTTTAGCGCAGCGTTTTTTTGACATTCACTTTAGCGCAGCGTAGGCGCGGCTTTTAGTCCGGGGCGGCTTATTGGTGGACAAAATTATGAAATATGTAATTCATAGAAGGTGCGGCTAATAATCCGGTGCGCCTTATGGTGCGGAAAATACGGTAAGTGGGACAGTATTGACAGTCAAAGTTGCATCAGATGTAAGAGATGACATCAGATGTATAAGTGGGACAGTACTGACAGTCAAAATTGCATCAGATGTGTAAGTGGGACAGTATTGACAGTCAACGTTGCATCAGATGTGTAAGTGGGACAGTATTGACAG
The DNA here is from genome assembly GCF_033978685.3 of Nerophis lumbriciformis. Classification (NCBI taxonomy): domain Eukaryota; kingdom Metazoa; phylum Chordata; class Actinopteri; order Syngnathiformes; family Syngnathidae; genus Nerophis; species Nerophis lumbriciformis. Next base: position 473,459 of record NC_084565.2, read on the forward strand.
TCAAAATTGTATCAGATGTGTAAGTGGGACAGTATTGACAGTCAACATTGCATCAGATGTGTAAGTGGGACAGTATTGACAGTCAAAGTTGCATCAGATGTGTAAGTGGGACAGTATTGACAGTCAAAGTTGCATCAGATGTAAGAGATGACAGCAGATGTGTAAGTGGGACAGTACTGACAGTCAAAATTGCATCAGATGTGTAAGTGGGACAGTATTGACAGTCAACGTTGCATCAGATGTGTAAGTGGGACAGTATTGACAGTCAAAATTGTATCAGATGTGTAAGTGGGACAGTATTGACAGTCAACATTGCATCAGATGTGTAAGTGGGACAGTATTGACAGTCAAAGTTGCATCAGATGTAAGAGATGACATCAGATGTATAAGTGGGACAGTACTGACAGTCAAAATTGCATCAGATGTGTAAGTGGGACAGTATTGACAGTCAACGTTGCATCAGATGTGTAAGTGGGACAGTATTGACAGTCAAAATTGTATCAGATGTGTAAGTGGGACAGTATTGACAGTCAACATTGCATCAGATGTGTAAGTGGGACAGTATTGACAGTCAAAGTTGCATCAGATGTGTAAGTGGGACAGTACTGACAGTCAAAGTTGCATCAGATGTGTAAGTGGGACAGTATTGACAGTCAAAGTTGCATCAGATGTAAGAGATGACAGCAGATGTGTAAGTGGGACAGTACTGACAGTCAAAGTTGCATCAGATGTGTAAGTGAGACATTATTGACAGTCAAAGTTGCATCAGATGTGTAAGTGGGACAGTATTGACAGTCAAAGTTGCATCAGATGTGTAAGTGGGACAGTATTGACAGTCAAAATTGCATCAGATGTGTAAGTGGGACAGTATTGACAGTCAAAATTGCATCAGATGTGTAAGTGGGACAGTACTGACAGTCAACGTTGCATCAGATGTGTAAGTGGGACAGTATTGAAAGTCAAAATTGCATCAGATGTGTAAGTCAGACAGTATTGACAGTCAACGTTGCATCAGATGTGTAAGTGGGACAGTATTGACAGTCAACGTTGCATCAGATGTGTAAGTGGGACAGTGTTGACAGTCAAAGTTGCATCAGATGTGTAAGTGGGACAGTATTCACAGTCGAAGTTGCATCAGATGTGTAAGTGGGACAGTATTGACAGTCAAAGTTGCATCAGATGTAAGAGATGACATCAGATGTGTAAGTGGGACAGTATTGACAGTCAAAGTTGCTTCAGATGTGTAAGTGGGACAGTATTGACAGTCAACGTTGCATCAGATGTGTAAGTGGGACAGTATTGACAGTCAAAGTTGCATCAGATGTGTAAGTGGGACAGCATTGACAGTCAAAGTTGCATCAGATGTGTAAGTGGGACAGTATTGACAGTCAAAGTTACTAAGAATTAAAGGTTAATTCCATAGAAACTAATTGGGGCCATTTAGGACCTGACTAGTATAATGACTAGTGACTAGTAGAAGAGTGATTAGTGATGCAAGTTGTTGAAATGAATGACAAAGTAAATAAAAATATGTCACAAAGATGTTTTTATAAAGAATAAATCAACTTATTATAACTTCATTTGAGTGTTGATGATCTTTAGCTTCCTAGCTTCGAGGCTGTTTGCAGTGTCCAGGTGAGTGTGAGGGAAGTAGATTATATTCCACATCTTTGTGGAGAAACTGGAATTCAATCATCCAGTGGTAATTGGAGCAGATGTTGTTCCACCTACTGGAGACATGAGCGTCACTTCAGCTGCTCCTCGGCTTGATGGAGACCAAACTTCTTCATGCCAGACAAATGTGAAAAACAGCAGGAGAAGAAAAGCCAGGCTATAAAACAACCTTTGGAAATAGTCTCAGTGCAAGTGGAACATTGCAAGAGAAGAGCAGCAACATGGAGAATAACAAAGTGGAACATTGCACAAGAAGAGCAGCAACATGGAGAATAACAAAGTGGAACAATGCCTAAGTAGAGCAGCAACATGAAGAATAACAAAGTGGAACATTGCTTAAGTAGAGCAGCAACATGGAGAATAACAAAGTGGAACATTGCACGAGAAGAGCAGCAACATGGAGAATAACAAAGTGGAACAATGCACAAGTAGAGCAGCAACATGAAGAATAACAAAGTGGAACATTGCTTAAGTAGAGCAGTAACATGAAGAACAACAAAGTGGAACATTGCACAAGTAGAGCAGCAACATGGAGAATAACAAAGTGGAATGTTTCAGCATCTGTTCCTCAAAGTCACCCACAAACACTTTTGCACAAAAACATTCTTATTTTATACTCCTGGAATGTAAACAATGTTTTTGTTGTAATGCCTGGAAGCTAAATGAAACTACGTGCACAATACAACATATTGTATATAAACTATATACACCATGTATATTCTGTACAACATACTGTATATCAACTATATACACCATCTACAAACCCCGTTTCCATATGAGTTGGGAAATTGTGTTAGATGTAAATATAAACGGAATACAATGATTTGCAAATCCTTTTCAAGCCATATTCAGTTGAATATGCTACAAAGACAACATATTTGATGTTCAAACTCATAAACTTTTTTTTTTTTTGCAAATAATAATTAACTTAGAATTTCATGGCTGCAACACGTGCCAAAGTAGTTGGGAAAGGGCATGTTCACCACTGTGTTACATGGCCTTTCCTTTTAACAACACTCAGTAAAGGTTTGGGAACTGAGGAGACACATTTTTGAAGCTTCTCAGGTGGAATTCTTTCCATTCTTGCTTGATGTACAGCTTAAGTTGTTCAACAGTCCGGGGGTCTCCCTTCTGCTATTTTAGGCTTCATAATGCGCCACACATTTTCAATGTCTGGACTACAGGCAGGCCAGTCTAGTACCCGCACTCTTTTACTATGAAGCCACGCTGTTGTAACACGTGGCTCGGCATCGTTTTGCTGAAATAAGCAGGGGCGTCCATGATAACAACATATGTTGCTCCAAAAGCTGTATGTACCTTTCAGCATTAATGGTGCCTTCACAGATGTGTAAGTTACCCATGTCTTGGCCACTAATACACCCCCATACCATCACACATGCTGCCTTTTACACTTTGCGCCTATAACAATCAGGATGGTTCTTTTCCTCTTCGGTCCGGAGGACACGACGTCCACAGTTTCCAAAAACAATTTGAAATGTGGACTCGTCAGACCACAGAACACTTTTCCACTTTGTATCAGTCCATCTTAGATGAGCTCAGGCCCAGCGAAGCCGACGGCGTTTCTGGGTGTTGTTGATAAACGGTTTTCGCCTTGCATAGGAGAGTTTTAACTTGCACTTACAGATGTAGCGACCAACTGTAGTTACTGACAGTGGGTTTCTGAAGTGTTCCTGAGCCCATGTGGTGATATCCTTTACACACTGATGTCGCTTGTTGATGCAGTACAGCCTGAGGGATGGAAGGTCACGGGCTTAGCTGCTTACGTGCAGTGATTTCTCCAGATTCTCTGAACCCTTTGATGATATTACGGAGCGTAGATGGTGAAATCCCTAAATTCCTTGCAATAGCTGCTTGAGAAAGGTTTTTCTTAAACTGTTCAACAATTTGCTCAGGCATTTGTTGACAAAGTGGTGACCCTCGCCCCATCCTTGTTTGTGAATGACTGAGCATTTCATGGAATCTACTTTTATACCCAATCATGGCACCCACCTGTTCCCAGTTAGCCTGCACACCTGTGGGATGTTCCAAATAAGTGTTTGATGAGCATTCCTCAACTTTATCAGTATTTATTGCCACCTTTCCCAACTTCTTTGTCACGTGTTGCTGGCATCAAATTCTAAAGTTAATGATTATTTGCAAAAAAAAAAAAAAGTTTATGAGTTTGAACATCAAATATGTTGTCTTTGTAGCATATTCAACTGAATATGGCTTGAAAATTATTTGCAAATCATTGTATTCCGTTTATATTTACATCTAACACAATTTCCCAACTCATATGGAAACGGGGTTTGTATATTCTGTACAACATATATAAACTATATACACCATGTATATTCTGTGAGTACAGGACTGATATGTATTTATAATTATTAAGTATATGCCAAATGATATATTCCAAAGTACACACACAATCCCTCCCCCTGGACTCCTCCCTTCTCTCCTTCTCTCGGCTCCTTCCTCCTCAGCTCCTCCATTGTTAATGTAAGTGAGTTTGACTTTTTTGTAATGTTTAATAAAGTAGCAATATGTCTTTTTTACTTTAAGACTTTGTTTGTGATTTCTGATTGTTTGTGAGGGCTCCAAAGTGCACGTGTTAGAAGAGCAGCGCACACAGCACAGTTCAGTTTGTTGTTGTTTTGGCTTGTTAATAAATAGAAAGATGATCCAGTTAAGCTTGTTGTTGTTGTTGTTGTTGTTGTTTTGGTTTGTTAATAAATAGAAAGATGATCTAGTTCAGCTTGTTGTTGTTGTTGTTTTGGCTTGTTAATAAATAGAAAGATGATCCAGCACCTTTTGTTGTTTGATATGTTGTGTTCAAACCTTCACTAAAATATGATTCATATGTAAATAGTCTCTTATGCAAACAAAAATGTGTTTTTGATGATGAAGCCTGTTCAAAAAGCAATGAAGTTTGTGAATGGAGGTTCCAGGGTTTTTGCATAAGGCTGTCAAATATGGATTTGGGCAGGTGGGCTGGATTAGTCGGCCAGAAATGAAAAGTTGTTGCAAGCTGACACGTTGTCTTCTTCATCCTGCAGAGTTTTGTTGGCTTTGGAGCGGGCCTTTATTTTGAAGGAAGAGGGCGGTTGTTAGGACATGACCGGGCATATATCCGCCATCAGGTGTGTTGTTCTTGGGCGCGTGCCAGGAGCGTGCCGCAGGTCACTTATTAGCTGAGGCTAATGCCTCCTGCAGGAAACTTTGGAGGTGAGGGGAAAAGATGGCCGTCTGTGAGCGTGGCGTGACAACAGGCCGCACACGTCGCAGCTGCAGGACGTGTGCGGCGGCGTGCGCTCGCTAAATTCCCTCTGCCTTCGCTCGCCAGCACAAAATACCTCGGCGGTTTTCAATTCTGGACCGCGGCCCAGAAGCTCCTCCTGGACCTCCCCGTCTCGCGTAATCACTCGCTCCTTCTCACATTTCCTGAAACTTTCATCAAATTACTCCCACAACTTCTTCAGCGATCAGAATGAGAGAAACAAAGTGAACCCTCTTGTCAGTCATCAAAAGGTATAGGTACCAAATACGGTACTTTGGGGCGCCGACCGGTCTGAAACAGGTCAAATACAAGTCTTATACTACGGTACCGGCTCTTAGCACTTGGCGATCACTCCAGCAGCACTGAGAGCGGACTCAGCCAAACTACCTTGAGGTAATGTTGCACTTTGTAATGCCAACGAAGGAATTGACTCAAAAAACTCTCCAACGTAACTAATAAGTCCACATTTCTACAAATGTGCTGTCTTGATGCTAATACACATAAGCTTTGCTATTGACATGCTACTGATTAGCATTAGCCATTTTACATGGCGATTTCAACACCTCCAAATGTGTTCACGAAAACTACGGCTAAGATGCACGTCACAGTCAAACAGCTGGTGGTGTATTAAGTACAATACTTACGGTATTAACACTTTTTAGAGTGCAACAAAACACTTGATTCAGCAAAGCCTGAACTGACCAGCCAACACACCATAAACTAAACTGAGTACAAAATGATTCAGTCTAAGGCTGGACTCTGGGTAGAGGGTCCAGACTGAGGCCAGGGGGAAAAAAAAACCTCAATAGCCATTTGCACACATAAGTTACATAGAATACACAGGACTTGCAACAGAGTAATCAGTCTGTCCTAAGCCTTAATAATAATCTTTGTGATCAACACATGCTCTCATATCATTTGATGACAAGGTGGTAGATATGATATCAAATAGGATGAGAATGAAGAGTAAGTCAGAGTTGATATCTGAGTCAAGAAGTTGAAGAACCTGATTTAGTGATCCTTGACTTTTGTTTTGTTTTGTAGTCAAAATTATTAGGGAAGTAGTTGAAATATTGGTCAATAACCTTCAAATAAATCACACAAATGACAGCTGACACATGTGATGTTGGTATCGGTGGATCGTACTCATGTATGAGTCCTAACATGACACATCAGCTGGGAGGACACGTGCAGACAAGTGCACTCTTCAACATGCTTCACATGTCATGTTGGTATCGGTGGATCGTACTCATGTATGAGTCCTAACATGACACATCAGCTGGGAGGACACGTGCAGACAAGTGCACTCTTCAACATGCTTCACATGTCATGTTGGTATCGGTGGATCGTACTCATGTATGACCTGTATGAGTGCCAACATGACATCAGCTGGGAGGACACAAGCAGACAAGTGCACTCTTCAACATGCTTCACATGTCATGTTGGTATCGGTGGATCGTACTCATGTATGACCTGTATGAGTGCCAACATGACATCAGCTGGGAGGACACGAGCAGACAAGTTCACTCTTCAACATGCTTCACATGTGATGTTGTTATCGGTGGATCGTACTCATGTATGAGTCCTAACATGACACATCAGCTGGGAGGACACGTGCAGACAAGTTCACTCTTCAACATGCTTCAAAAGTCAAGACCTGCGCACTTTTCCAGGCCGCGGGCGCAGTAGCAGGCAGGGGGCGCTCTCATTGGTGGAGAGCACATTCCATATTGGTAGGTCACCTGACCACACCTGGTGCACATTGTGCAACCGCTGAGATGAACCATGTGGCTCACTATCGCCCCCAGAGGGAGCTGCTGGTGTCACACACTGATCAAACAGGAAGGTTGAGCACTCACCTGGACAGGTGCGTGGTCAGGTGCAGCGCCTCGCAGGTTGATGACGTGCACCTCCTGGGGGAGGCCGGCGGTGCCCCGGCTGGCGCAGCCCGACAGGACGGTGAAGGTCTTCAGCGCGGCCTGCACGGGGTGACCCTCGCCCGCCGGCTCCAGCTGGCACATGGCGGGGAACAGCAGCCCTGCCAGGCACAAAACAGAGTTCTATTTTACAAGCAAGAATCATTTCTCTGGGTTAAACAATGGGAGCGTTTCAGGTGCAGGACGAGTGATTAACACATTTTAGAGGCGCTCCACGCCGCCTCAGAGTTTCCCCGCAGGCGAGCCAGGTCTGACTCCCCCCCCTGAGCAGTTACCATGGAGACCCAACCAGCACCTGGACCACAGGAGGTCTGGTGGTCCTGACCCTAACCCCTTAAATAACTCCATGTTTTTGTTTTTTTACAACCCTTAACTGTTTTTATTGTATTTTTTATCACTTAATTTAAAAACTTTTTTTCTTACAGTAAAATTTTTTTATTTGTTATATTTTATAAACCTGAAGTGTTTTTTTATTTGAATTTTATTTTATGAATAATTATTTTTATTTTTTTAGAGTAAATAACTAATTGTTTTTATTTTTATAACTCCTAACTGTTTTTTGTTTTTATTTTATTTTATTTTTTTAATTTGTATTTCTACAATAAACAACTTTTTATTTATTTTATTAATTACATTTTTCTACAGTAAATTACTTTTATTTTTCATATTTTATATCCTGGAATTGTTTTTTTTAAATTTTATTTTAAATTTTATTTTATTTTTTTATTCTTTTTTTAAAAATTTATTTACTTTTACAGTAAGCAACTTATTTCTTTATTTTTTTTAAATAAATCTTAACCTTTTTTCTGTTAATTTTATTGTTATTTTTATTTACTATTTAACTTTTTTTCTGCAATAAACAACTTTTTTAATGTTATTTTTACAACCCTTAACTGTTTTTATTGTATTTTTTTATCACTTAATTTAAAAACATTTTTTATTTTTTACAGTAAATAATTTTTATTTTTTATATTTTATAACCCTGAAGTGTTTTTTATTTTATGTATTAATTAATTTTTTGTATGGATTTTTTACAGTAAATAAGTAATTATTTTTATTTTTATAACTCCTTTTTTGTTTTAATTTTTATTTCTACAATAAACAACTTTTGTTTACTAATAACATTTTTGTAATGATTTTTTTTTTTTACAGTAAATTATTTTTATTTTTCATATTTTATATCCTTGAATTGTTTTTTTCATTTTAATTGTATCTTATTTATTAATCAATTTTTTTAATTAATTTTCTTTTACAGTAAATCATTTATTTATTTGTTTTTAATAAACCTTAACCGTTTTTTCTGTTAATTTTATTTGGATTTTAATTGATTATTTAAGTTTTTTTTTATATTATTTGTACAACCTTGAACTGTAATTGCATTCCAACTTGCTGACTTCCTGACAATATTTACCAGGGCAGTTTGTATTTAGGCTTGTCTTGATACAACTTTTACTTTCGTTACTAAGTATACTGACATTTTGAGCCGATACCGATATTGATCCGTTATCAGCATGAATCGACTCAGAACCGATTCGGCTTTGATTACCGATTGGATACTTTGACAACAAATGATCAAAGTAAAATGGTTTAATAGCAAGTAAACACAATAAAAATGTTTTATTAAATGTATCTTGTTACATTTAGCAGGTGTCAGTATCGTTGTTGACGTATTAAAATGTGTGATATTGAATGCTACATACATTTTTGGAACAAAATAAAGTGTTGTAAACAATAACAAAAACAACCCAAAACGTTATTTTGTAGTAAAAAGTACAAGAAAAAAAAAAAGACCTAATCACTTCAGTATTGTTTACATACTGATACTATACTTGGTATCGATAGTATCGACATCTGGATCGAATACACCTACATTTGGTGGTGAGTGTCTTGGAAGCAGCTTCACACTGTGGATAGACAGCTTGCTCTCTAATTGGAGTCAGTGTTCTGGCCAGAGATGCACCCTCTTCCATTTTGAAGGAATCTTCAAATCTAAACAGTCTGCAGGACCGCTTGTATCGCACATGATATCACACACAAGTAAACACTCTGCAGGACCGCTTGTATCGCACATGATATCACACACAAGTAAATACTCTGCAGGACCGCTTGTATCGCACATGATATCACACACAAGTAAACACTCTGCAGGAC